>NC_037335.1:39691975-39992496 GCF_002263795.3 Bos taurus | reverse complement strand
CTCTAGGCAACTGCTGTTAATCAAAGGGAACTGGCAGGTCAGACGAAAAGTGTTGTTCGTTGCTGGGAAAATGTCTTCACTTAGCAATTAATTTAAATTGAAGAGGTATTGATGTTAAGTGGCAAGAGATGCAGAGTTGAAGTCTGTTTCGTTTTAGTCTGTCAGAGCCAGTACGTGCACAGAAATCATTGACATGAGCCTAAGTGGGATAAATGCTGCAAGAAAGCCTCAATGTGCCTTGAGCATTCAAAGAAGAGGTGGAATTGAGAGAGCTCAAGCCTTGATGAACCATTGATCCCCTAGTTTCCCAGTCAGTTGTGTATGAGTTTTTGAGTGGAGACTCTGGGGAACTCATCCAAGCTGTAGTCATCTGAAATATACTTTCCTCCTAGTTTGGGGGCCTCAGAAGAGCACACATGGTCACCAATGGTTCTGAGACCACTTTAGTGTGAACTCAGCATGACCCTGGAACTCTTGGAATGGGCAGTGCCTTTCTACCCTGAGGAAGTTCTGACCTCGAGAAACCAGAGCCTGCCTCATCTCCAGAGAATTCTTTGGGCTAACTAGACCAAATAATAGTTCCATACAATCCTGAAATTGGACAGAATTAGATTGGAAGATCCATCCAGCTTCCTAAAGTTGGGCCATGGTGTGGAGCTGAATCACCCTTGGATGGTAGAGCCTTTTTGAATGTTGTATTTAGCACCTCCTATGTCTTTTAATGACATAGGAGGTGCTTTTCTCTAGGTTTCCCCTTTCATGCACCCTTTCACATCATTGTCCAAATTCTGCCCATTCCTGTCCCTGTCTGGAAATTATTTCTGGGATAAGAGATTAATTAGCCTGACTGTGCTTCCTGTCCCAGTAGACCTTGAGCTTGAACAGCTTGGACAAATGCTAGACTTGGTTGTTAAAGATTTTGAAGATGAGTTTTTACTTTTTTGTTAGCAAAAGTTAATTGTCAATCAGGAGACAAAAACGATTTGCCCCATTTCTGCTGCTGCTTCATTGATTTCTTTCTTACACCCAAAGAATTTCCTGAGGTTTCATCACATGGGGGAGCTTCTGAGTTCCACGTAACAGAGGTGGAGATCCCATTGCCCGTGCAGAGCCCACAGACCTTGACAAAAATGTCCAGCTCTCCTCTGTGACTGCATTTGCCACTTGCACTATTGAATAGAAGTGTTTGCCAGTAACTTCTAACTAGCTTGTTTATTTTGTGGGAAAAAACAAAAGTTTACATTTATTGTTGTTTTTATGTGGAAATAATTGGGTAAGGTTTGGCTGCTTTTTTAACTGCAAGTGAGTAACCATAGGACACTGGATTTATTGAGTCCAAGATCAAGATCCTGAAGTTTCCGGAAGCATTGCTCATCGCTTTGTGAATCCTGCTCAGGGGTCTCTGTTCTAGGGAAGAGGGTTGGTAGATGGCAGTAAGTGAGGTTTGCAGCTATGACTTTTTGCTCAGATAGTCTTTCTTCCCTTTTACAGACTCTCCTCATGCCCTGGAACATGTGTTCATGAGGGCAATACTGAGAAAGGAGACTCAAGATCTTCACAAACATAAAACATTCCAAGATTCCAGAAGTAAACAAAGCCCTCTAGGATTACTATGAAAGATCATACTCAACCATGGTTTTCTTTTCTTTTTTCTTTTGTCTCTTGACATCATCTTAAATGCATTTACACCCATCTTTAGGCCTTAAATCTAATATTTTGTTATCAAATGAGCTAATACATGTGAAGTACTTTATAAAAGTATCTTATAAATGTTTGTTATTGTTTCCCAGAAATAAAAAAGGGAGGCATGCAAGCGGTAAAACGTGGGTCCTGGTTACGGTATTATTCCTTGAAAACACTGGAAGACAGTGTTATCTGTATGTGTGTTCTGGGCCCTACTCTCATCTTCTGGGAAAGGACATCTGGGCCCCTTTTTGTGGCTATATAACATGTTTAATATTCTATACATGAGTAATGTAAAATAATAAACAAGCTGGTCTGTGTTTGCCTTTTTTCTACCAGTGAGGATTAAGAGAAGTATCTGAAGTATTTAGAAACAGAGATTCCTGACCAAACTTTCAATACTGGGTACCCCTTTCATTTTAATTTAAGAAATGTAGTAAAATTCTTCAAATACACTTCAACTCATATGAAGATAAAAGTAATTATTTCTGCAGTCCTTCTGGGAGTAGAGAAGGAGAGATCAGAGTTGCGGCTTCACAGGAGTTGGGAGAGAAGGGTAAACCGTTAGCAGGTAGGCGCATGGTGAAAATAGGCAGGTAACACAGATTTCTGAAGCAGAGGTGAGGAATGGGCTGAAAAAGGTGGAGAGCACCGGTTGCTTAGATTTAGCATTCTGGGTGCAGGATTCATCAAGCTGGTAATTCCAGGATTCTGACAAGTCTAGAAAATCCAGGATGACTGGCTCCCTTCTTTCTCAGGCAGAGGCCCATCTCTTCCTGCTCTCAAGTTGCCCCTACCTAAACCCTGCTGTGGGGTAGATGGTCAGATTTCTTTTACACTTGGAAAGAAGCCTTCTAAGATTGTGTAATGAACCAAGGAGGTGTTTCTGGGAGTTGTAAAACTGGTTATTGTGAAGAGGTAGGGTTCCCAGAAAATCTGACATAAAACCTGAGGAAAAAGGTGTGTCCTTCAAGCAGAGGATCCCAGGGCCTCTCCAAACTGTGTATGTCAGGGTGAGGAGGCTTCTCACTCCTTCAGGGACTTGGAGGCCAGGTATTTGCCCAGGTGCCAAGGAGGGGAAAGAGTCGAGTACGACCACAAGGTAGATCACGCTCTTTCACAGAAATGTATAAAATAAGCTGGTAGTAGAATCACCCATGAGTTTAGCAGATAAGAACCATTTGAAGAGGGCAGTTGGTGGGGGCAGGGGTGACGAAGAAGAAAAATAAAGTTGACCACAGGTAGAAAATGGAAGAATAAAGTAGACCAGAACCCACATGTCAAGTCAGAGGTATATATCTCAGGAAATGACACCAAAACACATGTGGGATAGTCCCACCTTGTGGGGAGAGGGACAGTCTGGTTGTTGTTTGTTTGGGTTGTTCCTAGATGACAGCAAGCTGGGTCTCTAAGCCAGCTGAATGCTTGCTGTAGAGACTGGACTTCTGTGGACTGGCCCGACAACCAACCTTATCCTCACTTGAACTCAAGGGACTCTTTGGACTCCAGGGCTCCCAGAAGCCTGGGAGAAGTCCTGAGGTGTAGGAAGCAGGCACCTAACTTCTCATGTGTACATTACCATAGCCATTGTCAGTTACCGGAGAGGCCGTATTTATGATGCCTCTCTGGGGTCGGTGGTGCTGGGACAATGTGGCAGAATTTGTACCCACATTCCTGTGACCCAGTTTTCATACTCTGCTAATGGTACGGTGTCTCAACTATTTTTTCCTGCCTTTCGTAATCAGGTTTAATGAGGAAAAACCACGTAATGCAGTGGCTTCCTGGTCATATGCACTAAATAGCAATTATCATGCACTCATAGTTGTACTCAGCCTCCTGGGACACAAAGCAGGGTGAAAAAAGGACAAGAGGTCAATCTAAAGGACAGAGGGAGAATAACCAGCACAAAGCCACACAGCATTGAATGCCATGCCAAGAGGTTTTCTTGGGACACTGTTATCAAGGTCTATAAATGATGGGAGAGAAGTTAGTCTGATGATGTCTGGTGATCCTGGAGGCCCTGCTGTGGGCATTTGGAGGAGTAAGTAGTATAAGGACTCCCGCGTCCTCTGTCACTGTGTACCAGCATCCTGCATCCGTGTACCAGCGTCCTACATCTGTGTACCAGCCTGCCTCCATGTACCAGCATCCTACATCTGCATACCAGCCAGCATCCGTGTACCAGCATGACCATTTTCCCGCCTCTTCCTATCCCACCAGCCCATCCCCGTGGCCTCCACAGCTAGAAGACCTTGCCCTCATGTGAGCCAGCCTTTCTTTCATGCAAAGAGGGCAAATGTGATTGAGAGAGGTCGCACCCAGAATATCAGTGACACATTTTGTCTCCCCACTCTTCTAATTGGAAGTGACAGAAAATCCAGGTTGAACAGGCTTAAGCCAGAAAAGTGGAAAGTGAGGCATAGAATTTATGGCTCAAAAAATTTAAGAGCTCAGAGATGGTAACTGGTTTCAGGTATAGCTAGATTCAGAAGTTCAAAAAGTATCATTCTGTCCTGTTCTCTTTTTATGTACCGTCTCTGCACTCTTCTGTTATTTTCACTCTCCGGTGAAATGCTCCCATTGGTGATGAGACAGCTACAAGCACAGTTCAGGGTTTCTATTTCCCTGCTTCACACTCAGCAGAAAAGTTTCTATCTGTTGAGACCAGACTGTGGGGCTTTAGTTGGGTTATAGGACCATTCCATAATCAGTCTTGGGACTAAGGGAACGTGATTATCTGATGGACCAGGCCAAAGCCACTCCTTTATCCCACCCTCTTCCCTCAACTTCTGAATTATTATAGCTTGAACTGGACCTAAAACAGACTGAGAGTGGGCAGGTATGTTGTAATAGCAGGGACAATGGACATTGAGTGGTAATTACAACAAATGTTTTACCTTTTATCTATTATGCTCCTGAACTATTTCATAAATGCCCTCAGTGTGTACTCATAGCTAAGTTTTATTGAATTCATAGCATTACAGAAACATTTGAAGTTGTTTAGATAATAACCACATACTTTGAAAATAATTAAGTCATAAACTACTTTAAGGGCTTCCCAGGTGGCTCATTGGTAAAGAATCTGCCTGCCATGCAGGGGACGCGGGTTCAATCACTGGGTTGGGAAGATCCCCTGGAGGAAGAAATGGAAACCCACTCCAGTATTCTTACCTGGAAAATCCCAGGGACAGAGAAGCCTGTCAGGCTACAGTCCATGGGATCACGAAGAGTCGGACAGAACTGAGCACACACACACAGTACAAACTACGTTAAAGCCTGAGAGAGGAGAAAGAAAATTATACAAGGACCACAATTGAATTTTTGCTTTAAACTCTTAAGAATTGTAAAAAAAAAAAAAAAAACCTCAAACCCCCAAATCTAACCTACTGCTAGTGTCATATTTAGCAATGAAAGTCTGAATGCTTTCCCCTTAAAAATATCAGGAATAATGAAGGATGTTCACTCTTAAACACTTCAGTATCTCACTGGAAGCCTGATCCAGTACAATGATACAGTAAGAAAAAGAAATAATGAACTAGATTGGAGAGAAATATAACTTACCCTATTCACAATGGCATGATTTTCTACAAAGGAAATCCCAAGGAATCTATAGAATAACTCCTAAAACTAGTAAGTGATTTAGCAAGGTTGCAAGATACAAAATTAATACCCCCACAAATTTGTTATTTCTATATACCAATAATGTACAATTGGAGATGGTACTTTTAAAATATTAATATTATTTGAAATAGCTTATATATCTAATGAAATGTATGGATGGGATCTACAGTTGAACACTGTACAGGACACTGTACACTGAACACTTTCATACAGGACACTGATGAAAGAAATTATAGACTTAAATAAACAGACATACCTGTTCATAGATTGGAAGATACATCATAATGCTTATGTCAGTTCTTCTCAAATTGGCTTATAGCTTTAATGTAATTTGAGTTAAAAATCTCAGAAGTACTTTTTTTTAGATATATCAGACATCTACACTTACAGGGAAAATCAAGGGAATAACAAAAGCAATTTCGAAAAAAAAGAAAGTTGGAAGAATTACACTATCCTATTTTAAGACAAGCATCAAGACATTGTAGTTTGGTGAAGGGATAGACACAAAGATCAATAAAATAGAATATAAATTCCAGAAGTAGACCCATACAAATATGTCCAATTGATTCTTGACAAAGACAAAAGAGTCTTCAGCAAATGGTATCGGAACAACTAGACATTCATATGCCAAAAAAAAAGAACTTCTTCCTATGTTATACAGTGTTATACAAAATTAACTCAACCATGGAACAGAGATCTAAAAGAAGAACTTTCAAAACTCAATAGTGAGAAAATAATCCAACTTTAAAAAACAGACACTTTACCAAAGAGGCTGTAACACACAAAAGATGTTCTGCATTATTGGCCATTCAGATCATCAGATTAGTCGCTCAGTCGTGTCCGACTCTTTGTGACCCCATGAATCGCAGCACGCCAGGCCTCCCTGTCCAACACCAACTCCCGGAGTTCACCCAGACTCATGTCCATCGAGTCGGTGATGCCATCCAGCTATCTCATCCTCTGTCGTCCCCTTCTCCTCCTGCCCCCAACCCCTCCCAGCATCAGAGTCTTTTCCAATGAGTCAGCTCTTCGCATGAGATGGCCAAAGTACTGGAGTTTCAGCTTTAGCGTCATTCCTTCCAAAGAAATCCCAGGGCTGATCTCCTTCAGAATGGACTGGTTGGATCTCCTTGCAGTCCAAGGGACTCTCAAGAGTCTTCTCTAACACCACAGTTCAAAAGCATCAATTCTTCGGCGCTCAGCTTTCTTCAAAGTCCAACTCTCACATCCATACATGACCACAGGAAAAACCATAGCCTTGACTAGACAGACCTTTCTTGACAAAGTAATGTCTCTGCTTTTGAATATGCTATCTAGGTTGGTGATAACTTTCCTTCCAAGGAGTAAGTGTCTTTTAATTTCATGGCTGCAGTCACCATCTGCAGTGATTTTAGAGCCCAGAAAAATAAAGTCTGACACTGTTTCCACTAGGGAAATATAAATGAAAATCACAATGAAACAGTGAAAAGAATTTTCTGTTGATTAAATTTTGTATCTATATGAAATGACGGATGTTCACTAAGCTTATTGTAATCATCTCATAATGTGTATAAGTCAAATTGGAAATTTAAATACAGTGAGAGGCCACTACATGCCTCTATGCTGATGCCATCAATACTTGATGTTGATGAAGACACAGAGAAACTTGTCCTCTTAAACATTGCTGATGGGAAAATAAAATGGTATAGCTAATATAAAAAAACAGTTTGGCAGTTTCCTGTGGCTCAAATGGTAAAGAATCTGCCTGCCAATGCAGGAGACCCAGGTTTGATCCCTGGGTTCCCTGGAGAAGGAAATAGCAACCTACTCCAGTATTCTTGCCTGGAGAATTCCAGGGACAGAGGAGCTTGGTGGGCTACAGTCCATGGGGTTACAAAGAGTTGGACATGACTGAGAAACTAACACTAGAAGTTAAATATATGCTTACCATATGACCCAGCAATCTCACTCCTGGGTATATATATCCTAGAAAGAGAAAAAACTATGTTCAGGTGAAAACTTGTTCACAATGTTTATAGCAGCTCTTATTCATAATCACCCCAAAACAGGAAGCAACCCAGATATCCTTCAATGAATGAAAAAATACTGTCCACCTATAAAGTGTGATCCATTCAGCAAGAAAAAGGAGCATATTATTGATAGGCACAAAACATGGATGAATCGCAAAGGCAAAATCAGTGAGAGTAACCAGTATTAAAAAGCTGTGTAGAGTATAACTTTATATATAAGACATTCTCAAAAAGAAAAAAAGCATAGTTATGGAGAACAAATTAGAGATTGCCAGAGGTTAGGCTCAGGGTGTGTGTGTGTTGTGCGTGTGTCTGTATTTATGTATCACTATAAAGGTATACCATGAGGGAGTTCTTTGGAGTGCAGGAACTGTTCTATACCCACATCCTAATTTTGATGGTGGTTGTAAGAATTTTAACACATGTTAAAAGTCCTGGGACTGTACAGTAAAAGTCAACTTTGCTGTATAATAAATACACGCGCACACACACACACCCTTAAGAGTCTGGCTGGTTCAGCTGTCTGGCTGAAACACAGACAGATCCAGTGTTTCAAGAGGTGTTCTATGTTTAACGGTGCACAGAATTCCTTCTTTCTGGTGTCTTCATTCCTATGAAAAGCAAAGCCTCCGTTGGACTGTTGCTGTCCTACTTTCCGTGGAGGATATCTGATTTATTTGTTTTTGGTACTTTGGGGTGTGGAAGATAAGAGATCTTTTTTACTTCTCATCTACAGGGCCAGCCAGTTCCTTCTTGGTTATGTGAACACACATGTCACAAAAGGAGTTTGGGAGGGCTTTCCAGACAGCTTTGAGCTGAGTTTTGAAGTGGCTGTGATGGTCAACAAGTCAAGTAGGAAAACGGAGGGAGCAGTGTGCACAGACTCGGAGACCTGGGCACGGGTAGAACTGCAACAGTGGGTGGGGCTTGAGGCAGGGTGGGACCAAGGAGCTTGGGTGCCAGCCTGTGATGGAAAACCATGAAAGGGCGTTAAGCAGGAAAGTGACTCAGCCAGATTGCATCTTAGATCATTCTGGCTTTGGTTTAGAAGGTGAATTTGGAAGAGATAAGACCAGAAGCAGAGAGGTGTTAGAAAGTTGATGAACTAGTCTTGGTGAGAAATGAGGCTGACCTGAACCAAGTCCGTGTAAATGCAGATGGAAAGGAGACAGACAGATTTGAGAGTTGTTTAGTCAGAATCAACAGAACTTTGTGACCGTTCAGTGTGGGCCTGGGATGGGATGCTAAGTTGTCTAGAATGTCCCCAAAGTGCAGCACGTTGGACCCAGGCTGCTTTGGTATCTCAGCTGGGTCACTTACTTCTCGTGGACCCTGGGCAAGCAGCTTCACTTCCTTGTGCCTCAGTCTCGCACCCTCTCAGTGAGTTACGTCACAGAGTTGTGAAAATCAGTCAGAGTTAATTATGCTTAGACCGGCACCTGATCATAGCCTACACAGCCCTCCAAAAAACGTCTGTGATGACAACACAGTTTAGGGAGATAGGGAACTCTTCCGGGTGTCTATTTCTATGTAACCAGTTACTCCCAAACTTAGTGGATTAAAATAACAATCATATTATTACCCCGCATGGTTCTGGGAATTAATTGGACTCAAATAAGCAGGTCTCACCTAGGGTCTCTTTTGTGATAACAGGGAGATGATGGCTGGGCTGGAATCAACTAAAGGGCCATCACTCATGTGTCTGCTGCCTGAAAGACTCAAACAGCTGTCTTCTTTCTCTTGCTCTCGCTCTCCTTGCTCACTCTCTCTCCCACCCTCCCCCCCGACACCCTGCCCCGTGTGGTCTCTCCAACAGGGCAGCTTCAGGGTAGCTGGACTTTTTACATGGGATCTCTCTCCAACAGGGCAGCTTCAGGGTAGCTGGACTTTTTACATGGGATCTCAGGGCTTTAATGGAGTATCCCAAGAAGAGGTATCATCAGAAGCCATCCCTTTTCTAACCTGGCCCCAGGCTCCATGCCGGCTCACTTCTGCTCTATTTTCTTTATTAAGGCCATTACAGGGGCCTACCCAGGCTTAAGGGAAGGGAACAAAGACCCCACCTCCTGATGGGAAGAGTGTCAAATAACCAGTGGACCTACTTTAAAACCACGAGGTAACTAGGAAGAAAAGTGAAGTCTTCTGGGAGAAGGAAAGATAGGTTTCTTTTTACCATGCTGGGTCCCACGTTGAGGTATATCACTAGGTAGCGGTTCCCTGAAGGCCTGGAACTTGGGAGACAGAGTGAGCCAGGACACAGAGGTGGAAATTGGATTTGTAAGAGCAGATAGGATCACCTGGGAGAGCGGGCAGCCCACGAAGAGGTCAGAATACAGACTTCTTGGGAAACACTGCTAACAGTGTGGAGGGGAACATCCAGAGGTAGGGAGATGGAGAGCTTACTGAGCCTAAGCTCCTCCAAACATCCATCTAGTTTTATCCCTAGGATGTTGCAGTCTGATAATTCTCTCTCTGAGTGTATACTGGTGTCTTTTGGAGGAAGGGCTCAGCTCTGAAGTCAGATATATCTGATCTGGAACCTTGCTCTTTTGTAGAATCTCAAGTCACTCCCTTTTTCCTTGTGGCAACTCAAAAGGACAAATAGGTGAGTGGTTGCAGTCTGATAATTCTCTCCTGGCAATAGAGGTATCTTTCCAGCCAGAATGTACCCTTGGACCACATAGAACATCATCTCCCCCATCCTACCAGGCAGCCACTGTCAGAATCTCTTGTCTTCCGCCGCTGCAAGGCCAGGCAGTGTGTGCAGGGCACCCAGCGTTCTGATTGCTTCTGTGCTGTACATTTTTAGTATGGGGCAAGGAATTAGATCCTCCTCCCTCCTTCCAGTCCGGTGTTTTCTCTGAACTAAAAGAGTACTTAACCAGGTTGTTAGGAGAGTCACTTCTCTTCAACCCTCTAAAAATGTTTCTGAATTCAAGCCACGTCACTGTGTGGCCTTCAGTTCCAGATCCTTTTAGAGAACCACACTGGTACTAGGGCTCACCCACTTGCCCTTTTGAGTTGCCACAAGGAAAAAGGGAGTAAAGAGCAAGGTTCCAGATCAGATATATCTGACTTCAGAGCTGAGCCCTTCCTCCAAAAGACACCAGTATACACCAGCCCTGAACAGCCTGAACATCTGGACAGTTGAATACAACAGGTCAACTGGTTCCTGCCAGATTGCGCTCCTGTCTGGTTGGTTTAGTTTGAGCAAGCAAGTGAAGTAAGGCAGGGCTTGTGATGGGGCCGTAGCAGTCAGGATGGCTTCCCTTGACCTCCTCCTTCCTCTGGGAAACAGATTAATTAATAAATTCATTCATACTCTCACCCAAGCTCTGCGAGGAACCACCATCATCATCCAGCCAAACCTTTCCCTGGCCCATGTCATGGATCTGGGATTCTCATTCTTCTTCAGCCTGCTCTCTTTCCCACTCATCGTGGAGCTCCTTTTCCATCCCCCAAGTCTGGCATGGCTTCACTTTCCTTTCCAAGAACAGCCTCCTAACTACTTATCTCCCTGTTCTAATCCATCCTACACATCTCAGCCCCTGCATACCTCAGCCAGTTTTATCATCAATCCAGGCCCAGCTTATGCAAACATGTTCAGTGGCGATTCATTGTCTCTACTAATAGCTAATCTTGGTACACTACTTTACAGTGTAACACATGGTTTATCTCATTTAACCCTCACAGTGACCTGGTTTATATGAAGGGACCTAAGGGTCAGAGAAGTATAAATTCTCCTCCTTGGTATTCTAGGCCTTTTGTGGTATACCCCAACTTAGGTTTCTCATCTCAGCTCTCTATAAACTACCTGTTGAGCACCAGCCAGACCACTGGCCAAACACATTCTTATAACATCTTCATGGAGGGAGCTGTGCGTTGGGGTCAGACAGACGTGGTCTTGGGGCTGGCCGTGTGACTGTGGGCAGGTTTTCTGACCTTCCTTGTATGAATTCACTGTGCTACACCATTTTATACAGGGGACTTAGATTTTGGTATCTGCAGGGGCTTCTGGAGTCACTCCCCTTTAGTTAAACTAAAGGACAACTTTAGTTTAACTGCAGGACAACTGTAGATTGTCTGTATTTTGAAGGCTTGTTAGAGTAGATGACTGTAAAGGTGATTAGGACAGAGGACTTGACGAGTATTAGTTTCTTTTCCCCCTGATTCTTCTGTCCTTGGGTGTTTCTCCCACTCTCCTTCTTCCTCACTAGTACCTGCCTTTTGAATTCCTATTCTCATTTGGAAGGTGCATCTGAACCTCTCCCTTTCTTACTCCAGCCTGATGAGCATTTCAAGAAAGCTTTGAATTTCTACAAACTCTGTAGACCATCAGACTCTCCTAGGCTGTCATCACTGTGCATGTCCTGTCCCGCCTACTAGAATGTAGGTTCTCCATGGCAGGGGGCAACCTCCTCACTTTGCCCTCTCTGCCTGTGGTGCAGAGAGAAGCTAGTCAGATAACACTTGCCAGATCCACTCAAGATCACCGGAGGCTGTATGAGATCCTCATAATCATTTCCTGGTCCCTGTGGTGTTTGCCTTCCTCTGATCACAGTGGCTTTCCCTCTTGTGTTTTATCCTGTTCCTGTACTGTCTTCAGTGGAAAAAACAGAATGAAAAATGACAACTTCAAAGGAAGTTGGCTTGAAGAGGTATTTGGTGCAACCTCACAGAGTTTCATGATTGTCTTTAAGCTTTTGTTAACATTTAAAACTTGAGTGGTTTCACACAATGAACCATATCTCTAAGAAAAATGAAGATGAGGCCACCCTGGACCTCACTTTTATGTGACAGTGCTTGACTGGACCTGTCAGGAGCCCCGCAGGCCTACTTGCACTTCTTCCCTGACTCTCGTGCTTGGATATTTATAATCTTTGATTTAAACTGTGAAAAATCATTAAAATATATTTACACTCTGAAGAACAGAGTAGTTCCTCCTTTTGATTTTTATAGCAGGTGGCAAAGTTTCTGTTGTCTCCCAGAGTGGTGAAAAGGTTATTCTTTTATTAAATAGGTTTTGTAAGTGTCTTTGTGCTTTCCATCTGCAGACGTCTTCCATTATTTAGAATCTGTGGTGATAGAGGCCCCAAGGCCCATTACAACACCAACCACCTGTCAATGCAGTGTGTGGCTTCTTTCGGATGAAAGAGTCATCACCTTCATTCTTTGCAACAGGAAAAAGTGGGAAATATCCGATTCCTCTGCTTTCACAGTCACCTTATAACACTGATCCCTCTGCTCCCCAAAGAGAAAGGCAGAAGCAACAGGGAAGGTCCACCGTCCCTGAAGGGAGATGGAGGAAGAAGAAGAGAACTCTCACTTTACACTTTATCCCATTTAACCCTTACCCTATGTTTCTGAGTCAACTATCGTTCCTTGTCTGATGAGAAAACTAAGGCACAAAGAGGCAGTTGTTTACCCTCGGTCCCAGAGCCAGGGCATAAATGATGAGCAGGGTTTGGGCCCAGTTGTGTCAAACGTATGTCGCATTCTTTCTGTTCTGTCTGCCTTAGGATCTTCACCTTTCTCACCGTGTTTCTCAGACTGGTATTTGTATAATTTGTTAGTTGGAGGACAGTCGAGAGCTGAGTGAAATAAACAAAACTTGAGCTTCTGCCTGCTTGAAATAAGTTTCTGCTCAGCCCTCCACTGGGAGTGTCTGTAAGCCTCCTAACTTTCCACCATTAATAGCTCTATAATTTGAGTGGTCTTCAAGGAAATTGGAACAATGAAGAATAATAAGGTAACTACACTGTGAAATAGGATGCATTTCTTTGGTTGAAATCAAAGTGCTTCCTACATATATTTTCTCCTTTGGTTCTCACAAATTTCTGATGTACCTTTGTTGATGTATATACTTCAAGCACTTCAATGAACCAGCCAAAATCAAAGACATTAAGTGACAGCTAAGTATGTGGTAGAAATGGAATTAAAATCTGGATTCGTGACTCCTCTTTCCATTATACTCCTGCTTATACTGGAGAGAGCTTACGCCCATTTTAAAAGCTCTGTTCTCTCTAGTTTTGTTGCTATTATCTCTGTTGTTACTCAGTCACAGCTAACACCGAGCCTTCCTGCAGTGGGTGGAGCTAAATCATCTGAATTTATTATTCCGCTTAACACTGGGAACCACATGATGTAGCTACTGTTGTTATGTCTGTTTGGTGAAGACACTACATAGTAGTGAGGTTAAATAGATTCCCTAAGGTCCTCCAACTAGTACGTGTTGGAGCAGACTCAACTGCAGACCTGGATGACACGTGGGAGTTTCCAAAGGGACTTGTATCTTCTCCTCGACTATAAACCACATGAGGACCAGAACCACAAGTGTATCCTCCCTAGAGTTTAGCAAACTGACCTTGTGCAGCAGGGCCTCTAGTCAAATGAATGTGACTGCTAACTTTGATTTTTCTTTTCCTACAGAGATTGTCAGGTCATATTGTTCTCAGATTAATCCTGGTTTTCTCTTGGTTGTTTTGATTGATTTTTATGCCCTGTAATTAAAAAGTAAGCTCTCACACATCTCCTTTGTGGGCTATGAACTACAATCTGTAATCACAACTTTTCTTTGAATTGATCATCTTTCTGAGCTGTTAATAAACATGTCTGGCATCACATGGGTTTTTTAATTGGTCTTTCCAGATGGTAAGGCCTTCAGATCTGATAATCTCATCCATATCATACTAAGTGAAAGCTTGAACAAAATGCCACATCTTTGGCAATCTTTGTCCTGATAGTATGAGAACTAAAAGGAAAAAAGAGTCTCCATGTGTTTTTGTCTTCTCTCCCACCCCAGGAAAAAGTCATCCAATTGTCACCCAATCAAAATGGAAATGAATCACAGTATCACCTGCCTTTCTCTTTTTTTTGTTTTTTAAATCAATTCACTTTGAGAGTATATATGCTTTTTCTAATTGAGGTAAAATTCATATAACATAAAAGTTACATTTAAGGTGTACCATTTAGGGGTTTTTAGTATATTCAGTGTGTCGTACAGCCATCACCACTGTCTAATTTCAGAACACTTTCAGTCACACCCCCCAGAAATCTCAGGCCTATTATCAGTCAGTCCCTATCACTCACCCCATCCTTTGGCAGCCACTAATCTGCTTTCTGTCTCTTGCTTATTCTGGACCTTTCATGTGAATGGAGTCATATAGTATGTGGCCTTTTGTGTCTGGATTCTTTCACTGAGCTTAAAGTTTTCAAGGTTCATCCATGCTATGGCATGTATTAGTACTTCACACTTTTTTGTAGCTGAATAATGTTCCAGGGTATGAACACACTACATTTTGTTTATCCAGTATTAATAGATATTGTTTTTTAAATTATTGGCTATTATGATTAATGTTGCTAAGAATGTTTCATGTACAAGTTCTTTTGCAAAGATACGTTTCCAATTCCCTTCTACCTAGGAGAAGAATTGCCTAGGTCAGCTGTAACACTGCTGGGTCATACGGTAACAGTACGTTTAACTTTTTGAGGAACTGTCAAATAGTTTTCCATGGGGGCCGTACCATTTTACATTCATACAATGTGAGAGAGTTCTAGTTTCTTCTCATCTTTACCAACATACGTTATTTTCTGCTTGCTTTTTATAACCATTCTAACAAATGTTTTTCATTGTGGTTTTGATTTATAGTTCCCTAATGAGTAATACTGTTGAATATCTTTTCATGTGCTTATTGTTCAGCTGTATATTTTTCTGTGGAGAAATATCTATTTAAATCTTTTGCCCATTTTTAAAAATTGAGGTTGCCTGTTTATTCTTGAGTTGTAACAGTTCTTTATTTATCCCAGGTGGTAGATCCCTACCAGATACATAATTTGCATATCTGCCTTTCTCTTTTTAAATTTTTATTTTCCTTTTTGTAGCTGTGCTGGGTCTTTGTTGCTGCACACAGGCTTTCTCTAGCTGCGGTTCGCGGGCTCCAGGGTGTAGGCCCCAGTAGTGCTGGCACATGGGCTTAGTTGGCCCGCAGCGTGTGGAAGCTTCCTGGACCAGGGATCGAACCCATGTGCCCTGGTTCAATCCCCTGGCAAGCAGATTCTTAACCACTGGACCACCAGGGAGGTCCCATGTATCACCCTTTCTTGACTTGATTATAAAGCAAAAGTTTTCAAGAACATTTGGGTTTTGTTTTCATATTGTGAAGTTTGGTGGTCTCTACCAGGCCATACCTCATTTTTACCTGTTAGTATTTGGAAGACCACCAGAACTTTCCTGAAAAATGAGGATTGGGATGGGAAGTAAGCATTTTGTTCTCTGTGGGTTTTGCTATTGGGGTCGTGGATTAATCCCCCTCCTGCCTTGAGGAAAGCCGTGGTTGCCATAATGGAAGGTTCCCTGGAGCTGAGGATTCATGTAGGGACAGAAGCTTGAGGGTTTAATGGCATTTTTATCCTTAAAAATGGACATATTGTTTCTGCTTTAGACTCAGATTGTCTTTTGCTCTCAAAAATTCAAGGGCAGATGAGCCCCCATCAGCCATCATTAGGGCTTATTTCTTGTAGTCATGATGAGTTTGCCAGTGTGAGCTGGCTTCACAGGAAGCTTTTCCTCCAGAGTTGAAGAAGGTGGCTAAGTAGACCGGGAGTTGGCAGGAACAGTTTTGTGTGTTCAGGGCCTTTACACGGGAGCAGCTCCACTTGCGTGTGTGTTGTCAGAGCCAGTCCTCACGGTGTTGGGCTTGAGGCCAGCAGCAGGGTCCTTCCACTCTGTCAAGTTGGATTCTGCAGGTTACTACCTGCAGATTTTACCCGTTACTGAAGGTCCCGTGGAGGCTCTTGCCAGGCTCACTTACCTTTTTGTTACTCAAGGCGTGCAATCTGCCTTCTAACAAAATCCCTGGGTGAGTGTACACACACTGAAGTTGAAGAAAAGCAGGTCTTCAGTTCTCAGTCTCCCTGTTGGCCGCCCACCTCACAGGGTTACTCAGTCTCTGTGTCTGAACAGCCTCCTCCTCCATTCCATGGCTCCATTGGTTGGCCTGTGGGATGTTGATGCCAGCTGTACTGGCTGCGGCTTCCTTTCCTTGCTGGGTGAAGAAAGATAAGTAACATTTAGCATTTCCCTGAAGTGCTCTCAGACTTGTAAACATTTCCACAGAAATCCTGAAATAGTTCTCTATCTGTTTACTCTTGAGCCTTCTTCACTCTTCTCCTCCTTCTGCCCTGCCTTCCTGTGTGTTCCCACAGCTCCAGCTCCCACCTGGCATCATTAGTCCTTAGGCCACCTGGACTCCCCCTCTGCTGAGTTGCATCTGTGATTGGCTCTATTTAGACTGCAAGCTTCTTGAGGGAAAGGGTCTTCAGTTCAGTTCAGTTCAGTCGCTCAGTCATGTCCGACTCTTTGCGACCCCATGAATCGCAGCACACCAGGCCTCCCTGTCCATCACCAACTCCCACAGTTCACTCAGACTCACATCCATCAAGTCATTGATGCCATCCAGCCATCTTATCCTCTGTCATCCCCTTCTTCTCCTGCCCCCAATCCCTCCCAACATCAGAGTCTTTTCCAATGAGTCAACTCTTCGCATGAGGTGGCCAAAGTACTGGAGTTTCAGCTTTAGCATCATTCCTTCCAAAGAAATCCCAGGGCTGATCTCCTTCACAATGGACTGGTTGGATCTCCTTGCAGTCCAAGGGACTCTCAAGAGTCTTCTCTAACACCACAGTTCAAAAGCATCAATTCTTCGGCACTCAGTTTTCTTCACAAACTCTCACATCTATACATGACCACTGGAAAAACCATAGGCTTGACTAGGCGGACCTTTGTTGGCATAGTAATGTCTCTGCTTTTCAATATGCTATCTAGGTTGGTGATAACTTTCCTTCCAAGGAGTAAGCGTCTTTTAATTCCATGGCTGCAGTCACCATCTGCAGTGATTTTGGAGCCCAAAAAAATAAAGTCTGACACGGTTTCCACTGTTTCCCCATCTATTTCCCATGAAGTGATGGGACCGGATGCCATGATCTTCGTTTTCTGAATGTTGAGCTTTAAGCCAACTTTTTCACTCTCCTCTTTCACCTTCATCAAGAGGCTTTTTAGTTCCTCTTCACTTTCTGCCATAAGGGTGGTGTCATCTGCATATCTGAGGTTATTGATATATCTCCTGACAATCTTGATTGCAGCTTGTGCTTCTTCCAGCCCAGCGTTTCTCATGATGTACTCTGCATAGAAGTTAAATAAGCAAAGTGACAAAATACAGCCTTGATGTACTCCTTTTCCTATTTGGAACCAGTCTGTTGTTCCATGTCCAGTTCTAACTGTTGCTTCCTGACCTGCATATAGGTTTCTCAAGAGGCAGGTCAGGTGGTCTGGTATTCCCATCTCTTTCAGAATTTTCCACAGTTTCTTGTGATCCACACAGTCAAAGGCTTTGGCATAGTCAATAAAGCAGAAATAGATGTTTTTCTGGAACTCTCTTGCTTTTTCTATGATCCAGCGGATGTTGGCAATTTGGTCTCTGGTTCCTCTGCCCTTTCTAAAACCAGGTTGAACATCTGGAAGTTCACAGTTCACGTATTGCTGAACCGCCCGTGCTAAATGTGCGGGTCGCAGAAAGGGTCTTATACTGTCCATTTGTATATCTTTACTGCCACCACTGGACCTAACATCCTTTGGACAGTAAATATTTGCAGATTTAATTAGGTGATTGAAATCACAATAAAAATTATTTTGGAAGAATCAAGAATTTCAAATGCCTCTTCTGCTGGTGCGACCCAGATCCTGAGACTTTTATTTCAGTGATGTCCAGTGCTATCCAAATGAACAGACATTACATTCAGTGCATTTCATGGGTTCTTTAGGTGTCATTATTTTAACCCTAAAGATTTTTTTTTTCATTTATAAGATAAAAGGAAATATTTCACTACCAAAATAAGCACTGTAGACTAAGGGAATAACTTTGTAAATTTAGTCACACTAAAAATATGTTATGTGATTCTCTCCCCTCAACTCCTGACCTTACCGCGTTGAGCTCTGTGACCATGACTCACCTATGAGAGCCACAACCATTTTGAGGATTTCATGAGAAAACCTAGGAGTGTATAACCTAGAATAATAGTTAACATTTTTCAAATACTTATTATATGAGCTAGGCACTGTTTACTCTGAGCACTTTTTGTATAGTCTCATTTTTAAATCTCCCAATGACTCTGAGATTAATATTTTACTATGCCCACGGTTACAGGTGGGGAAACAGAGGCACAGGCAGCATGATTGGTATTTTGCCTGAAATTCCACAGCTAATAAAATGGTGACTCCAGGATTTGAACAGAGATAGTCTGAGTACAAAGCCTCCCTCCTAAACAGTTGGTTCTGGGTTAGTTTCTTCCCTCAAAATGTCTCATGTGATTTAATATGCCTAATTTCCCCAGTGGCATAGACAGTAAAGAATCTGTCTTCAATATCGGAGTCCTGGGTTCGATCCCTGGGTTGAGAAGATCCCCTGGAGAAGGGAATGGCTACCCACTCCACTATTCTTGCTTAGAGAATTCCATGAACATAGGAGCCTGGTGGGCTACAGCCCATGGGGTCCCAAAGAGTTGGACGTGACTGAGAGACTAACGTGCATTTCATCATGTAAAGGTACCCTGATTGTGCATTACTCTTCTATTTCCCCACTGGCCAGTATGTTGCAGGAATAGTTGGTCTGTAAACGATTTTTGATTAATTGATCCCACAAGATTACATTGGAGTTCTTGGAAGAGCAATAATTGTTTTAGTACCACTATATCAGGTCTTTAGTATAGCAAGAACTTTACTGTATGTGGCGGGACTTTCAACTTTAATCTCCACTCACTCTTTTATCCATCTTAAAATAGACATGTTGGAAAGGGTAAGGAATAAATAATTGGTGGTGCTATAGCATCTAGTAATATGGTAGTTGAGCTAATGTGGATGAATCCTACCATCCCAAACACATAGAAATATAATACCCTTCTCCAAATTAATGTGTAACCCAAACTCGAAAGAAAGAAAGAAAAATTCCCATGTACCAGAAATAAAAGGGAACACAAAGCCTGAAGTGTAAACAAAACCTGATAATAAGGTCTAAAGCCAATTATGGCCCTTAGTGATGGGGGATAGGGGTTCTAATAGCCACATAGAGAAGAGATAAGATCTTGGCCCATACAGGTGAGGAGCTAGTATCATTCCTCTTCATAGAGCCCAAAACCTCAAAATTTGCTCCTTGGAAAGAAGGGGCTTCCCTTGTGGCTCAGCTGGTAAAGAATCTGCCTGCAATGTGGGAGACTTGGATATGATCCCTGGGTTGGGAAGATCCCCTGGAGAAGGGAAAGGCTACCCACTCCAGTGTTCTGGCATGGAGAATTCCACAGAGTGTATAGTCCATGTGGTCGCAAAGAGTTGGACACAACTGAGCGACTTTCACTTCACTTCGCTTGGAAAGAAGACCAGAAAATTTTTACCCTGTGACCCAGGGAAACCTCAAGAAAGCTGCTTCTGCCCATGTCTAAGAGTAAAGAGGAAGAGAGGCACCCATGAGAAAATTAAAACTCAGACATATACTTACCTGGTTGGGTGATTTAAATTACACCAGCACAGAATATAGGAGGACTTGCCTCATGACCTTAAAACTCCTAAACTTCCAGGAGAAACAGGTGTCCTATTATGCATAGGGACAATTTCACAACCATGGAAAGCCAACCCCCTTCCCAAAAGACAAATCTACAATCAAAAATTACAAATCACACAAGGAAATGACACCAGCAAGAGAACACAAAAACTGGACATGATGTAACAGTCTGAAAGAGTATGTTGCTGCTGCTGCTGCTAAGTCGCTTCAGTCGTGTCCAACTCTGTGCGACCCCATAGACGGCAGCCCACCAGGCTCCCCCATCCCTGGGATTCTCCAGGCAAGAACACTGGAGTGTGTTGCCATTTTCTTCTCCAATGCATGAAAGTGAAAAGTGAAGTCGCTCAGTCGTGTCCGACCCTCAGCGACCCCATGGACTGCAGCCTTCCAAGCTCTTCTGTCCATGGGATTTGCCAGGCAAGAGTACTGGAGTGGGGTGTAGTAAATATGTTTAACATGATTAAAAAAGAAAGGTGGAAGAGAAAATAGGAAACAGAAAAATGATGCTGTGAAAAGGATACAGTAACTTTCAGAAATGAAACTTAGAGACAATGGAATTGAAAACTCAGTGGGGGAGTTCCCTGGTGTGCAGGGGTTAATAGTCAGCCGCCTGTTGCTCTGGCTAAGCCATGAGAAAATCACCATGGGAAAAGAATAAAAGCAAAAGATAGCAATACAGCATAACCCAAGTAAAAATACACTGGGTTGATTCGTTGGGGTTGTCATGCCCTGCTAAGCTAAGGAAAAACCTAGTGTGCATCTTGGAATGCTGCCGGGTCAGCACAAGCTCAGAACGCTGCTTGAGCACACACTAGGATGTTTTCCCAAGGCATGTGCAGGTCTATGACCTCCAGCTAGGTGACAGCCCTTGTACAAGAAAATGACAAAGATAGTTTAAAGTAATCAGTAAAATGGGAGACATGACTAGGGACACAGGAGGCGGACTTCAATGTCGCACAATACTTTCTGCTTGCCAAGACGCTAAGTTAGAGTGATGCGGCTCCGAGGAACAGGGCTCTTGATCCAAGAGGTCTTGAGTCCCCTGATCCCGTCTTTAAAACTTTAATTCTGTCTCTAGTTTCTTTTTCCCAAACTGTGCGTCGACTGCTTCAATCGCCACCTGCCGCACTGGGTGCAGCGCTGGTGGCCTAGTGTTTAGGATTCCGGGCTTTCACTGCTGTGTCCTGAGTTCAGTCCATGGCTGGCAACCTGAGATACAGGACCCCCAAACGAACTGCTTGGCCAACTCAGGGGCATATGAAAAATGAAAACAATTTCACTTTACATATATTCGAGTTGATGAGATTTTTTAAGGCTTAAAAGTGAAAGTTTTATAGACGCAGGGGTATCTGTGTTTTGTGTCAGAGTTCATGTAAAGACCTTATATTGTTGAAGCTACTCAGCTCCAAAGGAGAAGATGAGAAAAGGGGGAAGGTGTATTTCAGTGGAAGGATAGGATAGAGAAACGTCCTCCTATCTACTCAGTGTATGCGTGTTGTTGCTGTTGTTTAGTCACTAAGTCCAACTCTTGCGACCCTATGGACTATAGCCTGCCCGTCTCCTCTGTCCATGGGATTTCCCAGGCAAGAATACTGGAATGGGTTGCCATTTTCTTCTCCAGGAGATCTTTCCAAACCAGGGATAGAACCTGCATCTCCTGCCTTGACAGGCATGTTCCTTACCACTGAGCCACCAGGGAGGCTCAGTGTATGCCAAGCCATTTGTTAATAACTTTATTCATCCCATGCTTTTTATTTTCTGGTTATCAACACTCAGTTACCTCCTGAGGGGCTTAATCTAGTGCTTAAAATAGTACATAACATGACAGCATGGCTAGATAACTATTTCAGTGGTAATTAAAAATGTATTTTCCTTTGCCAATAGTTCTTATTTAATCAAGACAGATTCAATCTGTGAACCAGAGAACTATTCTTGGGCTTTGATTAAAAACCACAGAAGATTTTAATTTCTTTTCTGCAAATACCCTAAAACAGGAACAGTGCTGTTTTTATCCATCTGAATCAAATGCAATTCAGTTACTATCCCCAGATTAATTTTTATAACTGTAAAGAACACATGTGCATAAGAACAAAGATTGGGTAGTGCCCCTGTGAAATGAGAAGGGAGAGCATGAAGTCGCTGTCCACTCTGGGTGGTATCTTGCAGCTGACGTTTCAGAGACCACACTGGCTTCCACTTCACTCTTGGCTGGGAGTGGATTTCCACAAATGCCTTTGGTTGTGGACAAATCAGGCTTCACAGCCACTGATTCAGCTGCCAGATCCTGGACTGAGGAGGAAAGGCCCTCCCTCCGCCCCTGCTAGCTATCCAGGCAGTGTATGTTGCCGGAAGAACAGCACGGGCCCTGTGCCTCGTGCCCTCAGCCCCCAGCTGCCCCCTGCCTCTCTGTCCTCACCGTACACTGATGCCTGGCAGCTCTAGCAAAGTGCTCCCATTCTTTGTTGAAAGGGTCGTGGTGAGATTTTGCTTCTTTTTGTTTTTGTTTGTTTAAAATTAAAATTAGTTATTTGCTTCTGCTGGACAGTATTTAATAGGGCAGGATGTTGAGTTATCTGCTAGATTGCAGTACTGAAAAAAAAAAAAAAACGTGCATAAGAACAAAGTTTGGGTAGGACCTGGGAAATGGTGAGGGGAAAGGAGTGGATAGGTTGGTGCAATTAATTATTTATGACCTTTTATTTTGATCTCCAGAATTATTTCATAAACAATGTTTTTTAAATAAACTTTTCAGGAAGACAAAGCATCCCATTACCTCCAAAATAGGGCTACTGGACTGGCAATTGTTTGAGACAACATGGGCGTGAAGCAATGACGTCCTGTGTATCTTTTCTATTTAAAAAAAAAAAAAACCATCATTTTTGTCTGTGCTGGGTCTTTGTTGCTGCACGTGGGCTTTCTCTCGTTACGGTGCATGGGCTGCTCACTGCAGTGGCTTCTCTTGTTGAAGAGCATGGGTTCTAGGGTGTATAGGTTCAGTAGTTGTAGTACATGGGCTTGCTCCGCAGCACGTGGGATCCTCTTGGACAAGGAGTGGAACCTATCACCCCTGCATTGGCAGGCAGATCCTTAACCACTGGATCACCAGAGAAGTCCATATCATCTCTTTTAAGCTTAAGGTTTTAAACTGGAAGAAGAAATTTCTAGCTATGGTCTTGTTTTCCTCCCTAGCTTCTCCCTTCCTTGTTTTACCAATGTATTTCCATTTCATGTAAAAAACATGGCCAGCTCTCCAGGAGCCAATGAGCTGGTTTTATGATCCTATTTTAAAATTGAGGACACTAAGACTCAGAGATGATCACAGCATCTTGGCCCTCTGAAGGCACCTTTGAGGGCAGCCCTTTTGCCCTACCTCCAATCCCACCAGTCGACAACAGGAGAAGTTAAACTTATGACCCAAGTTATGTACTTTGTAGGTGGTGGAACCAGAACTGGATCCTGCTCTCCTAACACCATATACTTCCCAATCATCTTAGTACCTGCTTGGGATCTTCCTGCCTATGTGGGGAAAAGCAGCCCAAGAATGAGTTCCTGGTAATTAAAGGGCTGCGACCATCTAGGTAACAATTGTACCTTTGGGCTTACTTCCTGGACCTGCTGAAGGCCTCTGTATAGATATGCCATTCAGGAAGGTTCTGGAGCTTCATCTTCTCTGGTTCTGGGAGTGGCCCTACCATGTCCATCTGACCTGTGTACCCCTGGTTGGGCACTTAATCCCAGCAGCCTTGGCTATGGACAAACCTCTCCATGTTCCTTCATCCATTCCAAGATTCTGACTCTGGAAAAGGGTAGGGAAGGATGTACACTGTGAAATTCTGGCTTCATCTTGGAACCTGGCAAATCTTTCAGTGATTTTTCTCTTATCCTGCATCTCATTTTTCCAAATGTGTTTGAGACCAAGGTGTAGCACATCCATTCACAAATGTTAACTCCTGGCTGAGGTCATTCACCAGTATATTTTGTTCTTGAGGGTCCTGGGATGACATCTCTGGCCCAGAGAGAATCTCCCAACTGCTTTTCCAAGTCTTGGTTGGTGTTTGTATTCTCCTTTCAGTCAACAAATATTGGAATATAATTTGTGATACTCAACTTCAAGAACAAGCTTGATAGAAAGCTTTCATTACTAAATACAGTAACTTATTCATTGTGCTTGTCACCTTTGATTGCTTTTAAACGACTCCTTATGGAGACTCTTTTATCTCTACCATTAAAAACCCATATCTGGTTAAAGGCTGAAAAATAGGAAGTATATTTCTTTCTAACTGCCTTGCATTCATTTGGGGTGGAGATGATTAGAGGCACAGTTAATTGATGGTAATATAAACCCTAAGATGGGAGCACATGGGTTCTTTTGCTACCCGACAGTGCTTTTGTGGCTGGTTTTTAAGCACAGACACATCTCCTTTATTTTTACATACAGGGCTTTCTTTGACATACAAGCCAAAATTTTACTTGAAGCAACCTGAATACTAAGAGAGAGAGTATCTGGTTTTTCTGTTTGTTTGTTTAAAGCACTGAACATCACAGAGCATCCTTACAGAACAATGTATTTACATTCCGTATAGAACAGCTGAACATAGCTAATTAAGTAGTAAGCACAACATGCTTTTAATATTTGCTTAAAACATTTTGAATCCTTGGTGTTCTTAACCATTCTGGAGTCTCTAACACTTAAGTTTTGAAATCCGTATCAAAAAGGATAAAAAATACAGAGGCTTTTTTGTTTGTTTGCTTTAACTGCAATTTCAAAAATGTTTACATGTATAGGTTTGCTCCAAAAATAATTTAAAATGGCTGATCAGAAATACATTCAATAATGTATGTACAAAATAGAGATTAAGGCAAAGGTGGAATATGTAGGAAAATAAAAGCTAAAGATAAGGTTACTTATCTAATGTAACTTGTAAATGTTTCATATAAGGTTACTTATGGACTTCCCTGGTGGCTCAGATGATAAAGAATCTGCCTGCAATGTGGGAGACCTGGGTTCAATCTCTGGGTTGGGAAGACCCCTGGAGAAGGGCATGGCAACCCACTCTAGTATTATTGCCTGGAGAATCCCCATGGACAGAGGAGCCTGGCGGGCTAGTCCATGGGGTCACAAAGAGTCAGACACGACTAAGCGACCAAGCATAGCACAGCACAGTGGGCATGAGAAGTATACCAGAATTTAAATGAAAACTCTACTACTTACTGATTATAATTCACATCTCTTCATTTGCTCTAGCGTTCTTAACTATACGCAAATAACTCTAAATTTTCACATACTAATTATTTGCACTTGCAAATTAACATATCTAGTTATATCCTTCCTGAAGGTTCCTGCCCTCTAGTCATTTTACTCCCAATTAGCATGTCATCCATCAGAGGTTGATGAAGAGAAAAAAGATGTGTGAGTCATCCCAACCCATTTTCTTTCTTGATTAATAGAAGGTAGTAGGGAGTGGCAGTTGATGGGAATAGGGTGGAGTAGGGCAACTGGATGTTCTTTGGAAGAAGATAAAGAAGAAATAGTTAAAATTTGTGATTTTTAGTTGTCAGAATCATCTCACAAGTGAAAGAGTTCATACTGACATCGTATTAAGGCAAGCTTTCAGACAATGCATACTGTTTCTTAATATTGAACATTTCCCTACTATATTTAAAATAGATAACCAACCCACCATATAGCACAGGAAATTATACTCAATGTTTTGTAATAACCTATAAGGGAAAGTAATCTGAAAAACATGTATAACTGAATCATTTTGCTGTGAAACTAACACATTGTAAATCAACTCTACTTCAATAAAAAGAGAAGAGTATTACTAAAATTTTATTAAAAGAATATGAGAAAATACAAACTGATATGTAAAGTATAAAATATATGAAATATCTATAGATAGACAATAAAAGTGGTGTGTAAAACAATTGTTATATTGGGCTGGCTAAGATTGAACTTTTCTTTTTCCTTCTCATGGTATTCTTTGATGTTTTGTCATGATAATATAATTGCAGGGGAAGAAAGGAGATGAAAAAAGCTTTCACATGAATTTTACTTTTTACAGATTTACTCATTACCTTTTAAAATGCAATTTGTTTTTTAAGTCTAATATTTGCCCACTCAAGGAAGATCGTCAAAATTATTTTTCTTGCCACTAAAAATTGTATTTGGGGGATTTTTTTCATAGAAATGTATACAAAAAAAAAAATCTAATGTTGTTCCTTTCTTCTTCTCAATCACTGTTTTTCTTAGGGATTGTTATAGGAGTCTTGGTTCGAGAATACAGCAAGCTATCTAACCTGGAGAAATTCTACTTTTCCTTTCCTGGAGAAATTCTGATGAGAATGCTGAAACTCGTCATTTTACCATTAATTGTATCCAGCATGATTACAGGTACCTTTAGAAAACTGATGTTCTCTGTGATTAAGGAGCCATCTAATCACCTGAGTTGTTCTTAAGGAAAAAATCAAAATGCATCTAATGTACCATACACACACGTATACCTCCCTTGGAAAGTACATATTTGCTTGAGTGAAATACTTCATTATTCACAAAGTGGCATTGCTTTGCCTGTGGCACTGTCAACCACAGCTCAGATCTTCGTTGGACCAGCTGTAGAATGTCTCGTGAGGAAGGAAAAGAAAAAGGGGTATTTGGTCACTGCCATGTCAGCCAGCGGGCTTCCCTGGTGGCTCACAGGGTAAAGCGTCTGCCTGCAATGCAGGAGACCTGGGTTCTATCCCTGGGTCGGGAAGATCCCCTGGAGAAGGAAATGGCACCCCACTCCAGTATTCTTGCCTGGAGAATCCCATGGACAGAGGAGCCTGGTGGGCTACAGTCCACAGGGTCGCAAAGAGTCGGACATGACTGAGCGACTTCACTTTCACTTTTCTTTCTTTCCTGTCAGCCAGCATCCTCAGGCAAAATGTGGTTATCAGTTTGGATCATGTTTTCTGTGGTTTACTCATTTGTTTCTCAGCTGCAGCCATCATGCCTCAACCCTTTCAGCCTGAAGGGTCCTCTGTTCCCTCTGCCCACTCACTCCCACTCCTCCACAGACCTCAGAACCTACTATATATGTGCCCTGGAAATCTGCCCAGGGACCAGTAGTCACATGTTGTGGGAAAGTTTTAATGATGGGCTGGTACCATATTTCAAAAGCTGGGTGTTTTTAAAACTGAACTCGTGACACACTTGAATTTGGAAATGATTTTTCCCTTATGAATTGTTATGTTGCAGGGTATCTTTATAGAGCACACTCCCTTATGTAGGTAGAGATTAATTGGCTTTATAAAAATGTCATTTGTCTGGGTATGGTTAGCTCCTCTGTGGCTTCCATACTTTCCTGGCTTTTTCTCATTCTGGCAGTAGGTGAAATGCAGCAATTGCTAGCGTTGCCAACTTGAAAATCACAGTTTTATATAACCATGCAATTAGGGTTCTTGACATATCCTCTTCTAGAACATTTTTCTCTACTGCCACTTAGAGATGTAGGACTGATCTCTGTAGAGTACTGGACATTGGCTGGGGAAGGATGGATGGGTGTCAGGGTCTGCTGCTTTCAGCAACTGCATTGCTTCAGCTGTAGATTTAGCCACTGAACTTTTGAAGTGCCAAACTCCAATCAGACCAGAGTCCATTGGAAGCCTAGTTCTTAAGTGGGCTTGGTGTTCTTGGCTTATTATAGACCTAAAGAGAATATAATTATGTTTTGAAATGCCTGGTTTCTTTTAGGGCCTGCAGCCAGAGGGCCAAATCAGCAGACCAGTCATTTGTACCATATAATGATTATTTGTTTAACTTCAAATTATTGGAGGCATTTAAAATTTGGAAGACTTCATGTAAACATCCATATTTCTGGCTTCTTCTGAAAAAAAAAAAATAACATCAGGAAACACTGGGGCCAGTTCCCCACACACCAGAGCTGAGAAATAGCTACTGTGTTTAGTTGGTGCAAATACATGTGAGACGCCACAGTTCTTGTCACTCCCTAGTGCCCGATACCTCATCCACTTTACTCACTCACATTACCTGCCTTCTCCTGTGGAGATGGCTGTTCTAGAAACCCTCAGAATTTTCTCCATATCAAAGAGTTGTAATCTTTTCTTAGGGTCTTTTGAGAACATGATGAAAGCTTTGGACTCTCTCCCAAGAAAAATGTTCAAAGTTGTACATATGTACTGTATTTTGCATGCAGTTGCACAAAGGCTCATAAACTACTTTGTGATTGATACTTACATCTATGGAGGAAGGTATGGAAAGTTGATCCAGATTAGGCAGCAAATCCAAAACCCACGCAGTAAGCCAGATTTCATAAGAAAAGGTAACAATATTGTGTGAATACACTAGTTGGATAATAGTAGATGTTGAAAATATATACTTGGCATTGATAACAAGTAAGATGTTTGCAGTCCGTTTTGAGTGCTAGCTCAGCCTTGCAAATAATCTAGGAAAATAATTTGCATTCCACGTGCATAGCCCAGCTGCTTTTTGAAGGTGTAGCACAGATCTGGAAATTTTTACACTTTTCCCTCACCAAATCCCACAGTTAAACACTATCCATTCTTTTGACATAAAGTGATAAAATGGTAAAAGATTCAAAGGACATGAACAAAGCAGGAATGGGTACAATGATGATAATTTGTGTTTAAAGTTTTCAGATTAAAAGGAAACAATAATAACAGTACTAAGGCAAGGTTATGGGAAAACAGGCTCAATCACTCCTTCAGTTACTGTATAATTGGAACAAATTTTCTGGGGGGAGGTTTGGAACATGTTCTGATCTTTCCACCTCACCTTTCTATTCTGATGAATTTAACATAAATCATCAGAGATAGGTTCAAAGATTTAGGTACAAGGGTATTCATGGTAATATTTGTTTGTATAATGGTGATAAAGTATAAGCAATCTGAATGTATGTTATACCCATAAGTTAGGATTCTATGCACCTATTAAAAACTTTGTTTTGGAAACATATTTAGTGAAGGTGGAAAATATTCCTGTTTAATATAAAGTAGGAGAATAAAATAAATTAGATATTGTATACAATACAAATTTTATTAAAATTTATATATATTTTTAAAAGTTAGGACCAAAATCAAATGGCTAACAATGACTAGATTCAGTTAGTAAGAAAAAATGATCACTGAGTTTTCTTTTATGTTTTCAAGGCAAACACACATTATTTTTGTGTTTTTTTGTTTTGTATTTTCTTTCTTCTTTTTTCCTTCCTTCCTTGCCCTCCCTTTCTTTCCTTCCTTCCTTCTTCCCTTCATTCCTTCCAGAAGAAGTAGGTGGGATGGATTCTGCTCTGTACCCCTCCAGCATTGCCTCTGGTAGTCTCCCTGCCCTTCTGCTCCCCAGCTCTGCCCCCTGCCCCTGAGCCCAGCACCACCTTTACCTGGTGTGTGGTCCTTTCCCCAAAGCCTGCAGTGATCCTCAGCCTCCCAACCCACCACAGAGCCAGGAGGGTGAAGCAGAAGATGGCTGTGGAAAATATACAGGAAGAGCAGCTTTCAAGTTTCGAAAGCCTTTATAAATCCAGCAGATCAAGAGCTTATTTCATACATTTATCAGGACAAAGGAGAATACATGTTGGAAGCAGGGGAGAGCTGAGTGAGTGCCCTAAGGATACATAAATCAGTGGCAGAGAGACAGTAAAACCTGAGACAAATAATCTGTACTTACGCATAATCTTGCCAAATTAACAAAGTAACAAAACCTCTGCTATCAAAGCCTCTGCTGACATAAAACTACTTTATAGCTTTTTTTTTTAAACAGGGAGAATCTCTCTTCATGTGATAAGCCATCACGTTAATCAAGGAAATTTGAATATAAGACTGGTTATTAGGTGGTATCAAGAAATTTCTGAGGGACTTCCCCGGCAGTCCAATGGTTAAGTCTCTGTGCTGCCAATAGAGGGGGCTCCAGTACGATCCCTGGTCTGGGAACTAATCTCACGTGCTGTGTGGTATGGCCAAAAATAAATAAATAAATGAAAGCTTTTAATTTAACAGAGAGCTTGTTATTCATAATACAAATAAATTTTTAAAAAAAAAGAAATTGTTGATAGTGCTGATAGTGGCATTTAAGGATATACGAAACTGATCTTTTTTTTAAAGTGTATAGGATTATGTAGGGATGGAAATGACATAATGTCTGGAATTTGCTTTAACACACAGAGAAGGCACAATGGACATCATCTCAAGGCATCTTTAGAGGCAGATCGTTTAGGCACTAGCAGAATCCTACCCTTAATTTATATCCTGAAGGATACACCCATGCCACACGCAGAATATCTGCACTTAGACCCCATAAGCATTAAGGTCTGTAAGCTGTATTTGTATCCCACCGCCAGCGAAATGGCAGGGGAAATGGCTTGTGAACATGCCTGAGAAGTGTGGCTCTGGAAATCCTGGCCCAGGTCTTATTCAGCCAGTGAGTTTAAATTTAGGTCACATTTTCTTTAATACCCAGCATAGGAATGAAATGACTTCTTGCCTCCTGTTCCAAGAGTTTCCCAAACATCCCCACAGGAAGCTGTCTTACTCCCCTGATGCAGGAGCTGGAACGACAACAATCTGATCTCACCTTCAGGGGCAGAGGTTTTTCCGTTTGGGGTTTAACTAAGGCTTAGAGATAAACAGCATTTATTAAGGCTTAAATACAAATGGTATTTATCAGAATATATGTGTGAATAGGTTTCCCTACAAGCAAGAATCTGGAAGGCTTTTTGTAAAGGGCCAGATAAGTGAATATTCAAGACTTTTTGAGCCATATGGTCCCTGTCCAACTCTCCAACTGGGTATCACAGAAAGGCAGCAATAGACAATATGTCAGTGATTGGGCCTGGGTGCACTGCCGATAAGACATTTATTTACAAAAAAATAAAGAATAGGAGGCAAGCTGGCAGCCGAACTCTGGCAAAATAAAAGATAAAACTAGATTCTAACTCTCAAGATACAGTAATTGAGCTGGAATATGAGTGACGAACCAATATCCAGAGAAAATGCTACTCATACCAAGCGGTGAGTGTAAATGTCCAGAAGAGACACTGAAGAATGGAGGATGGAGCAGAGAAAGTGACATCTCAAGGTATTTGGAGGCCCCCCTATTTTTAAATTCAGATTTCGCAGGTGACATCCTTGTGCTATTTAGGGTGGGGAGGGCATTTTTTTTAAATACTTATTCATTTACTCATAAGTGGCTGTGTCCTGGGAAGCCATCCACAGCTCCAGTAGAAAGAATCATTCCATGTGCCTTCCTGAAACAGGTTCAGTTTAATTCAGCAAACACTGGTTAACCGTGTGAAAACAAGCTAATCCTGTGAGGGACTGATGTTTCCTCCAGCCACCTGGTCATGGACCTCAGGTCTTCTGCTGGTCCATGAGTCCCTTGTTGGCAAGAAGGTATAAGAGGTGAAGATGCACATATCATTTGGCTGTACAGCTTGTTATTAGGTAGCTAAGAGCATCCACTATCTACTTCAGCTATGGGGGAAAAGTATGCTTGCTTTTCTTGAAACATTGGTTTTTGTTTGTTTGTTTGTTTTTTAATATAGTTCAGTCTCTACGAAAACTGCCAATTCAAGATGATTACAAATTTAAAACTTCCTGCTGGAGCTTAAAATCATACAGGTTGAGAATGAACATCTTACCTCATTTGTACCATCTAGAACCACTGCATTCTGCCTGCATTCCAAGAAACACCTCCTTCATTCTTTCCCAACCTTGTTTGGGAACCAAGAAGATAAGATGGCCTAAACAACTTTGCACACACAAATTAAACATTTCCCTAAGACCAGAAATTTTTGTTGCATTAGAACACAGTTATTGAAGCCAGAAGACTTACATATTTTTTTTATTTTATTTTTAAACTTTACATAATTGTATTAGTTTTGCCAAATATCAAAATGAATCCATCACAGGTATACATGTGTTTCGCATCCTGAACCCTCCTCCCTCCTCCCTCCCCATACCATCCCTCTGGGTCGTCCCAGTGCACTAGCCCCAAGCATCCAGTATCGTGCATCGAACCTGGACTGGCATCTCATTTCATACATGATATTTTATATGTTTCAATGCCATTCTCCCAAATCTTCCCACCCTCTCCCTCTCCCACAGAGTCCATAAGACTGTTCTATACATCAGTGTCTCTTTTGCTGTCTCGTACACAGGGTTATTGTTATCATCTTTCTAAATTCCATATATATGCGTTAGTATACTGTATTGGTGTTTTTCCTTCTGGCTTACTTCACTCTGTATAATAGGCTCCAGTTTCATCCACCTCAGGTTTTCTACAGTGCCTTTTCTCCAAAGAAGGAAGGGATACATTGTGTACATAAGGAATGGAATTCCCATAATGAATGTGCCACTTGTTGCCACAGTAACAGAGAGAAAAATGACAGAGATAAATATTCCCTGCTTCAGCCTCTGACATAGTGAAGCCCAGAGAATTCACCATGAATGAGCTTTCCTTCTTCCTAAACCAGTACTAGACTGGTTCACAGCTCTGTTCAACTGAGTTAACATGGTTTTGTTTCTTTAAAAAAAAAGAAAAGAGTGAACCTCATATAGTTTAGTCACTTTTCCACAATTGCCTCTCTTTGTCAACCTAATATAAAAGCAAGTACTTTCGCCATTTCTTTGGAACTTAATTCTTTATGATGGCTTCCATGTCACATAAGACTTGTATTAAATAAATGTGTATATTTTTCTCCTGTTAAGAAAAAATGAGAAATCATGCAGGGATTCTAAGGAATCTCGTAAGTTGAATACATGGATCTGGAAGACACTCGTTCATTCATTCATATCTTCAATGTCCCAGGCTGTATGCCTGGCACACAAGACACAAAGAGATGTCCAGTTCTTCAAGAAAAGGAGACTACATTTGCAATGCTCTGTGATAAGTCTTTCTGGGAATGAGGACGCAGGAAGGGACATTGGGTGGAGTTTTGAAGAAGAGAGAGGAATCAGATGAAGTGGCAGGAATTCTAGGCAGAAGAAAATAGGAGAAGGCACAGAATCTTGGGAAGACAGTGAGACTTTTACTGGAAGGCTGCAAACCTGGGGAGGAAGCAAGGGAATGGAAGGTGAGGGCATGGCTTCATGGGGTTTGTGCACCTTCCTGGGGATTCTGGACATAAGCTTGTAGGCACGGGGAAACAGGTTAGAGCAGTGACTCCCACCTGTGCCATTCTCTCCAAGGAATGCCCTGAACAAGCTTTCAGTGGGGAAGTATTGTTTAAAAGAAAGTTCAGTAACACTCAAAGATGGCAAGGCAGAATTTATTCCAGATTGTCACAGTAGGTAGAGGGACCACTGCAATGGGACTTTGCAGTGGTGGAAAGAGAGTGGGTTCAGGTCCAAATGAATGCAACATGAGCCAATGGGAAGTGATGGCCAATGACCTGGGTAGCAGGATCAGTGGATGGAAAATTACTGTGAAGAAACGTCAAAGGTAAGGGGGATTCTGGCTAAATTGACCTAACAGGATTTTTGGTAAAGACAGCCCAGGGTAATCAGATACCACCTCTGCACCATGACATAGTATTATCATTATCTGTAATATGTCATGGTGCATGGAAAGTGCTATTTTCTGTTTTCTCTGGGAAAGTAATGAACTTATTTTTAATCCTCATAGCAATCCAGTGAAAATAAGTAGGAGCTTACTTCTATCTTTAGAAATGAGGAAACAGAAAGTTGGAGAGAGATTAAGCCAGTTTACCAAGATCACACAGATCATAAGGGCAGCACCTAGGACTGCCCTCCAGCACCCAGGGGTGATGGATAATGAGGAGCCTGATTAGATATGGAGAGTGATCAGATATTGGGGGTTCGGGGCTCTGATCAAACTGACTTAGCAGCGTTCTTGCTAAAACTAGATTTTACTAGTTAGGCCTAGGAGAAAAAATTTTAATTTACTCTTTTGTCTGATACTATCAGAAGTTTCTAGACAGTCCCTACATTGGCATCAGAACCTGCAGGGCCAATATTAGAATCAAGCCAAACCAGGTAAGTTCGCACAGTGCGTTCACTCTGGAAACGAAAACAATAGGAAAAGGCTTGTTCTGCCTCACGTGTTAAGTTCCCCAGCAAACAAGCAGCTTCAACCCAGAGACCCGAGCTACCAATTTTTTGAGATAAGAAGAAGCAAAGAGAGAGCGCAATAATAACTAGGTTGTGGTAGAAAGCTAGAAAAGTCTCCCTGAGCTGTTCGCTATCCCAATGTCAAAGCACAGGCTTTGAAGAGAGTAGCTGAGCGCCTCAGATCCTCTGAGGTTTAATGTTCATTGAACAAGAAGCCTCCTATAAAAGCTCATTGGGTCTTATGAAAAATTGGTTCCAAATACAAATAGCACTGTCCTTTATGATATTAAAAAATATATATATTAAAACAGCTCTTGGGTTGCTGAAGAAACAGGAGACTCTCCCGCTGCTCCTTGACAGATGTTTTGAACATCAAATGTGGACCTGCTGACAAAGGCTGCGAGAGCCTTTAGTTCATTTTGCTGGGAACCAGTTTAATTTTATTAACTTCACAGAATAGTCTGGGAGGTGACAGAACCTATTGAAAGGGACTTCTTTGTAATTAATGTCTCTTAAGAAAAACTGATGACATAGGGGAAGCATGCACAGAAACACATTTTGCAGGCTGTCCTCTGCCTTTTCTTCTTCCCTTTTAAACATCCCAGGAGCGTTAATCCAGGCTGCCCTGGATCAACAGAGTGAGAGCATAGCCTGCCCTCAGCCTTGTTTTTTCTGGGGAAGTAATGACCTTGTTTTTTTTTTTTTTTAAATCCTCGTAGCAATCCAGTGAAAATACGTAGGAACTTACCTCTTTAGAGATGAGGGAACAGGAAGTTGAAGGGAGATTAAGCCAGTTTTCCAAGATCACACAGATCATAAGGGCAGCACCTGGGACTGACACAGAGTCCCGAGCTCCATTCTGGAACCTTCTGCTGCCTGAGGACCAGAGCCTGGGAAGAGTTGCCTGGAGCCCGGTAGCTGTATGTAGATGATTTGGTTATTCTTTCAATCAACACATGTTTATGGAGTTCCCCCCATGTGCAGGCACTGGGTGAACACTGGTGGCTTGGCAGATATCTGGGTCTCCTGCCCTCGGGGTGCTTACAGTCTAATGAGAAAGACAGACATTAAATAAGGAGCGCATTAGTAATAACTCTGAAACGTCGTGTGAATAGGATGCCGAGTGAGGAGAGCCTGATTCAGCCTGGAGACTCAGGGAAGGCCTCTGAGGAAAAGACTTAAAAGCAGTCAAAAGAAGGGGAGAGTGAGACAGTCCAGCAGAGGGAAGAGCCTAGGCAATGGCCTTGTTGTTGGAGGGAGCTCGGTCGGCTCTAGAAGAGGGCTGGTGGACCTGGCTGCAGGGCAGGCAGTGCCCTTCCCTCGGGGCCTTGTTAGCCTGGGTAAGGATTTCCTGTGTGAAATGGCCCGACTGATGTTTTAAAAAGATCTCCTTAGTGGCCATGTAATTATGGAAGGCGTGCAGGGCAAAAGAGTTAACACTTGCAAAGTGCCTTCCGTGTGCTCAGTGACACACTTCATTATTGATCATTTCATTCAGCAGTAACGGAGGCTATTGACTGAGTAAAATTTTAAATTCTGCTTACTGTCCTAGGCGCGCTCTAGATATTGTTTCTAACCCTCAGAACAGCTGTTGTGCAAGATGCCATGGTTCTCTTTGCTCCTCATAGTTACCCTTTAGGAGGCAGAGACATTTTAGATCTCCATTTTATAGATGGGGAAACAGTCTGGGAGGAGAAAGCTGGGATTTGAGCCTAGGGTGTCCCACCAAAGTCTGTGCTTGTCTCTCTCTATGCCAGTGGCCTCTGCTGGTGACAGAGACAGGACTCATCTGGATAAGAGGATGCCTCAGTGCAACAATGAGTTGCTTGGATGATGTGTCCATTCACAATTGTGAAACATCATCAAATGCCAGACCAAAAAAAAAAACCTTCCAATAACAGTTAATTCTGACAACTTAATGGCAAGGTGGAGAGAGATTGTCACGAAATTTTGTTCTCTAGTGGGTGGTAGCTTAATCAGAGAGTTCTCAGAGGAGACTTTTACCCTCGGGTGTTTATTTTTAAAACATGCTATTGTTTAGCCCACGGCAACTTCTTCCTTTGCAGTGTTTTTATTAAAAAAAATTCTAATAGATTGTTACTGCTTTGGTCAGGAGCCAGCACCCCAGCTCATCCAAGCCTCCTCCAGAAGTGAAAAAACAAGTGTGGTTCCTTAAAGAGCTAGCAGGTGCCCCTGAGTTCCTGGGACTGCTTTGGAGTGTATCTGTCTCTAGGCCACAGCCCAGCCTCAAAACTATCCCTGGATTTAAAGGACAATCCTGGACCCAGTGGTAACTGGACTTGTTAAAGAAAAGAAATTCAATGATACTTGTCAGTTTGGGAAGGCAGACTTTGCCTAGGACCATATAGACAGTTGTAGGGACCACTGCAATGGGATTCTGCAGTGAAGGGGAGAGATTGGGCTCAACTCGGAATAGACCATGAACAAGTGGGAATTTATAGTCGCGAATTAGGTGGGAGTCGGTGGATAGACAAGGGATTCTGGCTAAACCGACCCAACAAGATTCATGTTGAAGACAGGCCACAGTAAATCAGAAATCATCTGGGAGATGGTGGAGGATAAGGAACCTTGATCTTATATCAAGGGTAAGAGGTTCTTGCTAAAATTATTTTGCAAAGAAGTACACAGATGGGCCTAAGAGAAGACTTGGAAGCCTGACTAAAATGTGGCCAAGGAAAGAATCTTTGTCAGAATCCTGCTCATCTTTTTCTGCTCAGTTCAGATGCTCACTGTAGCAAGTTGCTCCTGGTCACCTCAGCCTGGTGACAACTCTGGCTCCTCTGAAAGCCCATGGTACCTGTTCTCTGCACCAGTGCTTCACAGAGCATCCAGGTTTTAAAGTGGGTGGGAAAGATCCGGTTTTTTTAATTTCCAATCCACATGGATTAATAATTTTTGTAAACTATAATATAAATGAATTACTAGAAAAAGATATTTTTAAAAAAAACAGACAAAGCGCTAGCCCTGTTTTTTGTTATTACACTCAACAGATAAAATTACTGTTTAGTTGTTACACACGTCTTTAAACGCCCTTTGATCTCTATGCAGATCCTGCCACACCAGCTTTGTGGTGTAGTAGTGGACAGTCCTTTCTCATTTGTAAATTCCTTAAGGGCAGGTGTCAGTGCCCAGAAGAATTGAGTTGTAAGAGTGGGCTGTGAGGAAAGGTGGTCCTCTAGACCTCATCAGGCATAAGGTGTGGCCAGAAAGCAAGGAATCCAGGAGGGTCTTTAGAGTGAAACCCCAGGATAAAGCACAATGATGTTTCACTTGGTTGGGGTTAAGGTAGGCCCACCATCTGACCTCCCCATAGTGAATGAGGGGGACATGTGGCTAGGTGTGACTAAGGAATTGCTTTTAAATTTTGTTTAATTTCAATTTAAATAGCCACATGTGGCTAATGGCTACCATACTGGACATCGACACAATTGCTAGGCCTTACCAGAGTGTCCAGCATTTCATGCGTGCTCAACAATGTTGAATGAACAGACTCAAGCTTAACTCCATTACAATAAACGAGGTAAACAATGAAGATAAACCAGATAAGCCATCATCTCCTGGTGTGCTTTTCCTTCCCCATGCTGACCATAGCGCTCTGAAGACTAAGGCTTATTCTTTTCTCTCATTTTAAAAGGTGTTTTAACGTCTAAAATTATTTTTAATTGTGGTCAGATATGTATAACATAAAATTTACCATTAAGCACATTCACACTTGTTGCATAACCATCACCACCACCACCACGCATCTCCAGAACTCTCTTCATCTTGCCAGCTGAAACTCTGTGTCCATTAAATAGCTCCCCCTTCTCCTTTGTCAAGGGGGTCATATTCGTAACCACCGTGTTATACTAACTCCATGCATGTGCTACAGAATTCTAGTCCAGCACTAGCCAGGAGCTGTGATGATGGAAGTGTTCTCTCTGTACGTTGTCCATTGCAGTAGCCACAAGCTGCATGTCACAGGTGAGCACTTGACATGTGGCTGGTGTGACAGGAACTGATGGAGAGGAGCTGTCTTCAGAGTCCAAGGTCTGGATTAAGTTACTATTCAGAGAACAACATCCACTGAGCTAGACCACACACTCTCAACTGGAGCAATGTGGCCTTAAGGCAGCAGAAGCAAGTTTTTGGGGGTGGGCGGCAAGCTTAGTCTTCTCATGTAAAGAGCATATGCTATGCGCTAAGTCACTTCAGTCGTGTCCGACTCTTTGCGACCCCATGTAATGGAGCCCACCAGGCTCCTCTGTCCATGGGATTCTCCAGGCAAGAATACAGCAGTGGGTTGCCATTTCCTTCTCCAATGTAAAGAGCTGTAAAGAGCTGTATATATATATACACACACACACACATTTAGTATATGAACAGATGTACAGTTTGTGCTATTAAAATTTCATGGGGTGGCAATGAGCAAAAAAATATCTAAAACACTCTGGGAGGGGCAAGTCGGTTGGAGCACATAATAATGAGAAAAAAAAAAGAGAAACACGAAAATGCTAAATGTGTTCTCACATGGAGGTCTGTTATGAGTGAAAAGCGTTCTTGTTTGCCACTCTGGGAACCATACCAAACTGCCCTGTGTGAGTGGTTTTTAGGGAGATTAACCTGCCAAATTCCTAAATCTCTCACACAGGAGATCTTTGAGATGGGCTCACTTTGTAAGGAGCCATAAGAAGTGCAGTGGGCTTCCAGGTGGCACAGTGGTAAAGAACCCGCCTGCCAGTGCAGGAGGTGCAAGAGATGCGGGTTCGATCCCTGGGTCGGGAAGATCACCTGGAGAGAGAAATGACAACCCACTCCAGTATTCTTGCCTGGAAAATTCCATGGACAGAGAAGCCTGGCAGCCTGCAGTCCATGAGATCACAGAGTCAGACATGACTGAGCACACATACACACATAAGAAGTGTAGCTTTTTCTGTCACATGGAAACATTTAGTACAAAATTCACAAAGCACCTTAATGCACTGAGGATCCAGAAAAGAATAAGCCTCAGTCTTCAGAGCGCTATGGTCAGCATGGGGAAGGAAAAGCACACCAGGAGATGATGGCTTATCTGGTTTATCTTCATCGTTTACCTGGTTTATTGTAATGGAGTTAAGCTTGAATCTGTTCATTCAACATTGTTGAGCACACATGAAATGCTGGACACTCTGGTGAGGCTTGGAGATTGTGTCGATGTCCAGTATGGTAGCCATTAGCCACATGTGGCTGTTTAAGTTGAGATTAAACAAAATTTGAAAGCAGTAGTCACAGTAGCCACATGTCAACTGCTTCCTAGCCCTCGGTAGCTGGTGACTACTGCAGTGGACAGCACAGAGAACATTTCTAATACCACAGGAAGGTCTACTGGGCAGCAGTGGTCTAGAATTTAGTAGCACATGGACAGACCCAGTGTGACATACATAGTGGTTAAGATCTGGCCTTTGGGGGTCAAACCAGCTCCACTGCTCGGCAGCTGTAGGACCCCGGTGTGTTACTTAGCCTTTCTGAGCCACAGTTTTCTCTGTAAAATGGGAGTAATCATGCCGACCTGGTGGGGTTATAGTGAACATCAAAGGAGATGATACAACCCTCAGTCATTGCTCAATACACAGTATCCATTGTCATTTTCATTATAATAATCATCATTATCATTGTTATTACTGGCAACTGGGTGGCTAGACTATCCATCCAGACATTTTATATTCATGTTCAGTTCAGTAATGTTCCTGTTGTAGAGGTTTTCAAATATTGGAATGTCTCCCTGCATATGTTCCCTCCCTTTATGGCAGCCACACCCCACCCCATCCTCAACATCCTCGAGATGTTGAGAGTCTGGATTTCGGTGCCGCCTTTGCCCTCAATCAGTGGTGGCTAGAAAGGTAGAGGGGTAGCTCTAGAGATGTGGAGAAGTATGACTGTTAATTTGAATGCATTTCTGATATATCCAGGAGATCTGTAGGACCTCAGTAGATTTGAGAAATGGTGAACAAAGTTCTTCTTGAAAGTAACTGCAAGAGAGTTACTGTACTGGCAACAGCCAGGAGCTGACTACTTTGGGGGCTGTATTTAAAGTATTTCCACCAAGAATCTCATTATTATGAAGCCTTTTATTGCCATCTGGGACCTGGAATAAAAGCAGAGGCACCAGCCCGTGGCCAAATCATTAAGACAAATTAAGACACATTAACATATGCTGGAAACAATTCCTCACATAGATTTAATTTGTTTCACTGCTGGAAGAAAATCCTGAGAGGGCAGGAGACACACACCCGAGGACAGTTCGGCAGCCACCCTGCGGATCTGTCACTTGTCAGCACCTTAGGGACTGGGGGATGCTTAAATTGGATGTCGAGCAAAGGACAATATATCTGAAAATACATCTTCCATTAGGTCATGGAGCAGGTGCTTGTACAGGTTACTTAAATACCTAGATTGGTAGTTTTCTTTTTTTTTTTTAACTACCATTATTATCATGAATAATCATTATAATTGTTTATCAAAATAATGTATAGAGCTCAAAAATAGAATAGGAACATTTTATAATCAAATAATATACTTAGCAAGCTTATATATTTGCATCGTTTGCTCTTTTTTTAAGAGACTGAAACTAAATATGAGCTAGTTCATTGGTTTCTGAGTTGTAGTGTATTATGGGAATAATATTCACCAGAATATTAACAATAGCTGATGACACGAAGTGATTTTTGTTTTCATCTTTATATTTTTTCCTTTAGATAATTGTAATGAACATATATATTGCTTGATAATCACACATAAAAGTTATCTTTTTAGTTGACTCTGAGATTCCTGACAGGAAAGGCAGAAAGGGAAATGATCATGAGTTATTCGATTTTTATTATGTGATGAAAGAACCTTCTCAGTTCTTTAAGGTAAACTTTTCCCTAATACCGAATCCCAAAAGAATGTCGAGCCAAAGGGGGATTCCTTTTACTTGTCTCATGGCCACCCCTCTCACGAGCCAGAGACACAGCACTCACTAAGAGCCGAGGTGGTGGGGATTGAGCCAGAGGGGATCTTGCCCCCTACTAGCCTTCACCCCACTCCAGTACTCTTGCCTGGAAAATCCCATGGATGGAGGAGCCTGGTGGGCTGCAGTCCATGAGGTTGCTACGAGTCGGACCTGACTGAGCAACTTCACTTTCACTTTTCACTTTGATGCTTTGGAGGAGGAAATGGCAACCCACTCCAGTGTTCTTGCCTGGAGAGTCCCAGGGACAGGGGAGCCTGGTGGGCTGCCATCTCGGGTCGCACAGAGTCGGACACGACTGAGGCGACTTAGCAGCAGCAGCAGCAGCAGCCTTCAGTCTCTTCATTCTGCGTTTGGAATACGGAAATGGTTCTTTCGCCCAATGCATTTATTCAAACAAAATGTGTGAGATAGGCCTAGCAGATAAATACATACCACTCAGCTCTTTCCAAACCTTGAGGATTGAATTGCCACCGGTCCTGGAAATTTTTCTTCGAGTAATATAATTGGACTTCTCACCCTTTCAGGTGTTGCTACACTGGATTCCAACGTATCTGGAAAAATTGGTCTGCGTGCTGTTGTATATTATTTCTGTACCACTCTCATTGCTGTAATTTTAGGTAAGATTTATTTCTGAATCCTTTTTTTTTTCTGTATAATTGTGACTTTCCATTTAAAAGTAGTTGGTTTTTTTAAACGCACACTTTTTAAAGATCAGAAAGTACAATTGTTATGTACAAGCCTAACTGCTATGAAGCTGTTAGGCTTGAAGTCAGCACAGAAACTTTTATATAAACAAATATAATATTGGCTGAGTTTCAGCCATGGTACTGCTTATTAATGTCTCTAGTAAATAAACAGAAAGAAAGAGAGGGACAGTTCTGCACCTTACCGGATCATTGGGTCGAAGAAAGTGAAGCAAAGAGCTAATCTTTAAACTTGATAATTAGTCTATAATAGTGGGTTTGAGTATAATTATAAAGTATTTCCAGAAAGACAGCATTTCGGTACATTTCAAATTTCACATAGTACCCAGAGCTAACAGAAGTCTTGCCAAGTACAAATTTCACTTGAAAGAGGGAGACTGTTCTAATAAGGGACTATGGTTGCTCATACACCTTTGACACTTTTGTGAAAAAAGTATGGTCCATCCTTTGTGACCTAGTATGACATTTTAAGAGGATGCCCTGAGTGGTAAGAGAGGGGGCAGTGTACTCAAATGTTGCAGCCAGCTTGACCCTTACAGCTCTGCTTTGATGAACTGAGGATGTGGTAAGATTTTAATGGTATTAGGCCAGGCAACCTAGGAGGCCCTGAACCCTGCCTTAAACCAAAACCATATTTCATTAGGCTCCTGAGGGAGACCAACACAAAGAACAAAGCTGGGCTGATATCTTTTCTGCAGCTCTGAGAGGGGAGAGTAGACCACACCCATTCATGGCCCCTGTATTGCCCAGTGACTCCTCCCGTCAGCAAAACTAATGCATTCACATCCTTAAGTCCTACCCGCTTGGAGGGGCATTTCTCTTTGAGAAGAGTGATAAGGGCATGGAGCCTTTCCTTCACTCCTCTCCAGTCCATCAACCTGGTCTTTCCTAAAACCTCCCACCTCTACTTGGACACCTCAAGAGGAACCCATTTGCTCCAAAATGGTGCTTTCAGATTCCAGGACCTCAGTTCCTTGGCCAGGGATTGAACCTGCATCCCCTGCAGTGGAATCATGGAATCTTAATCACTGGACCTCCAGGGAAGTCCCAGATGCCCTCTGTTAAGACAGTTTTTCTTTATAGCAAGATCAACTCTCTCTCCTTAGAACTCCTATTCTCATTGCACCCCCAAAGAGTCACACAGAGCAACACTCCGTAATCCAAATCCTTTAGTGGGTTACACACAGCTTTTCAGATATTTGATGGCTGTGGTATGACAGGAAGATAAGGCTTATTCTCTGTGACCCTCAGAAAAATACCAGCATCTGTGGGTAAAAGTTACAGAAAGATGCTGAGTACCCTAAGTTGGAAAATAAGTCCTTCTCACCCCAACCCCTGCTGAGGCTGATCTCATAAGCTAAAGAAGAAAAGAGCATTCTCATCAGCAAGTGTTTCCAGAAGCAGTTCTGGAATGCAGCCCCTCATTTTTTAAAAACACACAGGAAGAGTTCCTTCTGCTTCATTTAGATGGGAAGTAATTAAGGCAGTAATTCTGCTGAGGTTCCTGCTGAGGCTCGGTGTTCTGGGTCGACTTCTCAGGGTCCCCATCCCAGTATTGCCTGGTACTCTAAGATGGATGCACAAGGATATCAGGTGCCCTGGGAGATTCTTAATGCTCTGTGGGTGCTATCTTTGGTTACAGGTATCGTGCTGGTGGTGAGCATCAAGCCTGGTGTCACCCAGAAAGTGAATGAGATTGACAGGACAGGGAACACCCCTGAAGTTAGCACAGTGGATGCCATGTTAGACCTGATCAGGTGGGTGTCTGGCCAGCAGTGTGGCTTCACAGGCATACAGCTTGTGTGGTTGCACAGGGCCCCATGCTTGGTCTAATGCTCTGCTAATGCCATCTTGAAAGTTTTTATAATTTTTAAATTATTGTATGTGTTCATTTTGCCCTGGACCCTGCAAGGTACATATCCAGTCCTGCTTGCCAGGTCATAGTTCCACAAAGGAATGGAAGGAACAGGGTCTCTGTCAGGGTTTAGGATGGACAGAGATGTCCAAAGATACTTGTTGCATTAAGATGCTGGGCTGTATTGGGTGGCTGGTTCTGAAGCAACTTGAAGAAATATATTTTTTAACTGTACAGGAGAAACCCTCTTATCTGAAACAATCAGGGCTACAGATTGGTCAATTAATTTTTAAAAGCAGCATTTAAAGTAAAGAGTCATAAATATACACTACGTATTTTGTTTATGCTTAAAACTTAAATGCATTTATTTGCCATTTTTTTGATGTTGGGCCAAGGTCATTTCTTTGTGTCAGTTGATTGTAATTTCATATTTCTGTTGCCTAGGCTGCCTTTATAAATGCATCATCTACAATTTCCAGGCTCAGTTTTCATGAAGTAGAGCAACAAAACCCTTAGCAATTGCAAGGAAAGCTGAAAGCTGAGTTCTTCCGGCTGTTCTTTTTATTTCAGTTGTCTTCCCTTACCTAACGCAACAACAGAAATTTTACTCACTTGCCTTGAATGAATTTCCAGGCATTCCAACTTAGTTTTTATAGAAACTGCTCCTTCCTTTTCACACTTATATTGCAATGATTTACATAATATTTCATTCAATAATGACAATGATATTTGCAACTGGCATAAAGAATTTGGGAACAAGTGCAGTCGACTCTCATTGCTGAAAACAGAAATGTGCAAAATATTAAAGAAGTCTCTTAACGGAGCCTGTCCACCTGCTAGTACCTATTTCACCGAGGACAGCAACCATGCTGGCTACTCAAGAATCAGTTAAGTGTGATGGTTAGTTAGGAGAGCTTTCTATCCCCTAATTGAAGCTCAGTAGGGAAAAAGAATCCAGTGCTCTTGCCTGGAAAATCCCATGGACGGAGGAGCCTGGTAGGCTGCAGTCCATGTGGTTGCTACAAGTCGGACATGACTGAGCAACTTCAATTTCACTTTTCACTTTCACGCATTGGAGATGGAAATGGCAACCCACTCCAGTGTTCTTGCCTGGAGAATCTCAGGGGTGGGCCTGGTGGGCTGCCGTCTCTGGGGTCGCACAGAGTTGGACATGACTGAAGTGACTTAGCAGAAGCAGGGAAAAATAAATCTTAATACAAGGAAGCATTATGCAAAGATGAGACCAAAACTAGAGTACTAATTCTATAGCATACTCATTTCCATCAATGTATTAGGTGCAACAAAAACAAACAAACAAAAACCACTTTTGTCTTAATGTGACAAAATTAATTTTCATGTCTCCAACAGGAATATGTTCCCTGAGAACCTTGTCCAAGCCTGTTTTCAGCAGGTAAGAATAAGGATTTTTGCCCTCAAGCTGTTCTACTCTTCCTCCTTACTCATTAAGATTTTTTTTTCTTCTATGACCTAAGAGATGGAATTAGCCCATCAAAAATGGGCAATGTATTAATACCTGTGAATGGAGGAATTTCAGGTGACCTGTCAACCCCAGTCTTTCCAGCCATAGCAGCATGCATGTTGTAGCTTACACAGCTCCCTTTTCCCTTAGGCTTCATTTTTCCCCCAAAAGGTTTCAACTGGAGCAAGTCAGGAACCTGTCAAATGAGTGTTTTCAAATCTGGCTTCTAGTACCTAGTTTCAGAGAGCCACTTTATATTTGTGCAGAAGCTCAGACTATCTGCAGATATAATGCAGTTGGGAAAGGTAACCTCCCCCCGCATGTTGGGAAATCAGTATGTGACCCGTGTGGGTGGTTAGTGTTCCTGGTATCTGGTCTTTTCTTTCATCACTCCGTGCCCACTGCTGGCACTCTACAGAGCAGTGTAACAAAGCCACTTTTTTTGCTTTAGGGAAGTTTCACAATCTTAAGCCTTCTTCTCTTGTTTATCTGTGTACTTTAAGACAGCTGAGTCTATCACAAGCTACTGAATTCGTTTACATAAATTACACAAACAGAGACCTCTATGTGGACCAACAAAAATGGCAATTAAATTGCTCCCCGTCAATAGAGGCACAGAACCACCTCTGTTTAGGGGGCGCATTTGCGGTTCAGCCACAGTGGTCACTTGTAAGGTTCTTGGTGTTGGCAGAGCCTTGTAGGAGTAACATTTATGCCCAGTGTGATGATATACTAGCTCTTTCTTAAACATCTCTGCTGAAGCTCAGCAGAATCAAACAGGTGAAGGAAGGGAATAACAGAAATCTCACTCATGTAAGAGCCCTAAAGGGACTATTGACTTTGGAACAACCATATAGTTCTTGATGTTTATTAAAGTCATGGTGACTGCATTTAAAGTGATGAGGTGTTTCTTCCCCAGGTTAAAAATAATAAATGAATAAATAAATAGAAACAAAAATGATTGACAGGATTCCTGTAGAATCTATTAAAGCACCTACAGATAAAACCTATGCTTTCTTTACATTGTTGCTCCATTAATTGGTCCCTCACTACAGAAGTGAAAGAACATTTTGACACCATTGAATGGTGGCTGTGGTGGCCCGGGGCTTGGATTTCTCAATCCCAGCTTTGCTTCCAAAGCCTCAGGGCTAGTACCATCCAAAACCAACGCCGATAGAGGCCTCAGAGGTAGAACCTTTCAGTAACACTTATCTGGCCAAAGTAACATTCCTATGGTTTAACCTTAGGAGCTTAAAAATTCTTTTTGTGTTTATTTCTTTGACCTTTCCCCCCTCCAACATGCAGTACAAAACCACACGTGAAGAAGTGGAGCTTTCTGAGGAGCCAGGGACAAACAGCACGGAAGCGACTGTCACAGCCATCATGACAACTGCAATTTCCAAGGTACCACTTACTTCCTTTTGTTTGCTCCCTTCCCCAGTAGGCAGGGGCCAAGTCATAAGCGAGCAGGAGATGGAAATAAGTAGATCCTCATTGTCCTCAGATGCCACATTTGTGAATTTGCCTATGTACTAAAATGCATTTGTAACCCGAAAATCAGTATGGTGCTGGTCATTCACAGACACACTAGGAGTGGTGAAAAATGTAACTTGCCCGTGCACATGTCCCAGCTGAGGTTGAACAGGCTGTGTTCTGCGCTCTTGGTTCAGCAGTTTGTTTTTTCCCTTTTTTTAATTGGAGTATAATTGCTTTACAACGTTGTGTTGGTTTCTGCTGTACAACAAAGTGCATCAGCTGTGTGTATACGCACATCCCCTCCCTGGTTCAGCTCTTATGTGGTAAATATGTGTCCTTTGTGCGGTGTGTCTTTGCCACATTTTTCTCAGTTTTGTGCATCAGCTTGGTAATTTCACTGTTTGAAATGTCTCCCAAGCGTCATGCTGCACCGCTGGCTGGTTAGTGTTCCCAAACGCAAGAAGGCTGATGTTCCATATGAGAAAATACACGTGTTAGAGAAGTCTCGTTGAGGCATGAGTTCAAGTGAGCTCAACGTTGATGATTAAACAATAGACATTAAATAAGGTGTCTTTGAACTTAAGCACAGAGAAAACAAGGTTTCGAATTGATTATTTGACCAAAATGATGTGACTGTTGATTCCTAGGAACCTAATCCTCTGTTTCCCCTTAGGAACCTTGACTCAGTATTCCCTAAGTCAGTGTTGGCGGCCACTGTATAGAGTATAACTTCTGAGAATACTGAAGAGCAACTGAACCACACAGAGAAAAGAATGAGTCCTGTCACTTCTGTCTCTGCCACCCAGAGTTGAGTTGGGCATCTCTGGGAACATCGTTAGATTTGCAAGACCACCTAAACGTGGAATGCAGGCCTGCAGTTCCTTATTTAAAACTCTGCCCAAATGTGATTCTGAGTCCAGAGTTCTTCACTTTAGAAGGGCCAGGTGGTGTGTGTACTATATGTTATACAACATCTTTTAAGTGGAATTGGCAATAATATTCTAGAATCAAGCACATCAACATTTCTGCAACTAACTTACAAATTGGTTACAAATTAAGAAAAATAGGCTATCTGTAGCCTCATCTCCAGAGAAGGCAGTGGCACCCCACTCCAGTACTCTTGCCTGGAAAATCCCATCAATGGAGGAGCCTGGTAGGCTGCAGTCCATGGGATCACTACGAGTCAGACACGACTGAGCAACTTCACTTCATGCATTGGAGGATAAAATGGCAACCCCCTCCAGTGTTCTTGCCTGGAGAATCCCAGGGGTGGGGGGCCTGGTAGGCTGCCATCTATGGGGTTGCACAGAGTCAGACACGACTGAAGCAAATTAGCAGCAGCAGCAGCAGCAGCCTCATCTCAGTTCAGGATAGGTTTTGCCACCAGGAATTTGCCATAAACTTATCAATGAAATCAGTTGGCTCTGAGAACTTTTAGGATTTCATTGTTTAAGATTCTGGTGGTTTAGTCACTAGGCTGTGTCCAACTCTTGTGACCCCATGGACTCTAGCCCACCAGGCTCCTCTGTCCGTGGGATTCTCCAGGCAAGAATACTGTAGTGGGTTGCCATTTCTTCCTCCAATTGGAGATTAGATCAGGTTGGCCTGAAGTAGTACATTTGTAGTCATGTAGTAGATTTCTCCTGAATGTACTCTGTCTTCACTCAGGAAGGAATAATTTAAGGGGAAAAAAAATGCAGTAGATTTAAGAGTTCACATTAAATAGGCCACAGTTAGCTCCCTCTTTTTTCCTACAGAAAGCACTCCATGACCTGGCTCCTCCCTGGTTTCCCAGCTTACTTTTCAGTGAGCCCAATCTATTCTATCTAGATCCAACTCCTCAATGAACTCCTACTCTTGCTTCTTGATACGGTTCCACAGAGATTTTTCTGAGCACTCTCCATGGGCCAAGCTCTGATGGGCACTGAGATTATGACAGAGAAAAGACACATGTGACATATGCTCTCGTGTGAAGAGTGATGAATATTACAGTTGGAAAGAAAAGAATACTCCCTAATAGAATAGGGAGGTCTGAAGTAGTGTGGCGGCTGTAAAGGATGAGTAGAGTTCAGAGACCTGGTGTGTGATGATGTCTGCCTTTCCTTGCCATTTTTCTGGAGTCTGCTTTCTAGATCTCTGCTTATCTCCTGGCTGCCTGCTCCTCGGGCCTGTCCTTCACTATCTTCACAGCCCACATTCATGTCTCCAGTCTCCACATGATGCCTGTAACTCATAGCTTGGCTGTGCAGTTAGTTACACACCATCTTGCTATCATTGGCTCCTGTTTCTCACAGTTAGTCTTGTCTATCCAGCTGCATTTTAAGACCTTACGCTGTAGCCAGTGCAGTTAACACACTGCACTGGCCACAGCTTAAATACATGTCTGATCATGTCAGATCATAAGTAAGAAATAATTGGTACCCCAGTGGCTCATCCACATAATTCCTTATAAACCTGGTTTGCACCACTCAGAATGTGTTATCTTCCTGTGAAATCTCTGTTAAGCTCATGCTGCACAACTAGGATTGAACTATCTCTTGGTGTATCTCATGCTAATCGTGTGTGTGTGTGTGTGTGTGTGTGTGTGCGTGCGTGCTCAGTTGTGTCCGACTCTTTGCGACCCCATGGACTGCAGCCTGCAGAGGCTCCTCTGTCCATGAGATTTCTCCAGGCAAGAATACTGGAGTAGGTTGCCATTTCCTCCTCCAGGGGATCTTTCCGACCCAGGAATTGTACCCTCATCTCCTGTACTGGCAGGTGGGTTCTTTACCACTGAGCCACCTGGGAGGTCCCCATGCTATTCTTACCCAGGATAAAATGAAGAAATGGTTCATAGTAGTAGATATCTGGTTAATTTTTATCTAAAATAAGATCCTATTGGTTATCTAAGGTTAGAGATGGTAAAAAATGTTCCTGTGTTAATTATAAGGATAAAATAGATAGTAAAGTGTCCTAAAAATGTCTGCACTGGTAAATATTTTGAGCTTCCTGCATTATCAATTCGTATCTCTTTATGCAGACTCCTAATGTAACTACTAGTTAAAATAACTCTGAAAAGTGCCTAAAGTTATTAAAAATTTAAAACACCCCAGAATAAGAAATCTTCAAAAGAAATATTCAAGTATGGATTCATTGAAAGAGAGGGGAAAACAAACCTCAGTGCCAGAGGTGGGGGCAGTAAAATTTGATACATGCATAGGTGGGTTTTTTTTTTTGCTCCTAAACTCGTTGATCCTAAGTTGTTGCTAGGTCACTAGTTTGTTTGGCTATCATATCTTCCTGTTTCAGGGCCTATGCATTCTAACAAGATTATAATCATGCATCAATATTATTTTCTTGGTTTTGATCCGCAGAACAAAACAAAGGAATACAAAGTCGTAGGCATGTATTCAGATGGCATAAATGTCCTGGGCTTGATCGTCTTTTGCCTCGTCTTTGGAATTGTCATTGGAAAAATGGGAGAAAGGGGACAGATTCTGGTGGATTTCTTCAATGCTCTGAGTGATGCAACCATGAAAATCGTTCAGATCATTATGTGGTGAGCAGACACTGGTTAACGTCGTCTTGCTTCCCCCGATGGCTGACCCTTCAAAACTAGAAGGAAAAGGTTTATGTTTCTAACTCACCTCACCCTAGAGAGGGCAAGACACTAGAGTATTAAATAATTCCATGTATTACTTAGGACTCAGTTCACTAATGAAAGTCTAGAGATCAGCCATTGACTTTTCTACCAAGGTCCTTGATCACGTTGCAACCAAGCAGCATTTATGTAAGAAAGAACTCTTAAAGGAGTTATTTGAAGGAGTTTTCCAGAACACAGGTGGCTTTCCTTATCAGGCTGCATGCAGAAGGGATACAGTAGGTAAACACAGGCCCTGATACATCCAAATGAAAGCTGCCATAGGTGAGCATAGCAGCTGTACCACTGAGCATCTGCCCTGTCCCTGGAGATGCTGAAAAGTCCACCTTGCCTGGGAGACCTCTGCCCCACTTATCTCACAGCAAGTTGGTCCAAAGTATAGACCTTGACAGTGACAGTAAAGGGTTTAGTTATTTCAGTCAATGCTGCTGAAGCTCAGCTTCATCATCTGTTAAAAAGGATAAATAAAGTCTACCCCTCGAGTTGGGAGAAGTACAATAAGTGAATGACGTGTGTGAAATACCTAACCCAATGCAAAGCATGTAATGATAGCTCCACAAACAGAGCTATCACAACAGAGCTATTACATAACTAGTTCTGTTGCTGATACCACTACCTGGGAAACAAGATGACTGTGTCTAGAAAGAGCCTAGAGGCCATGATTGGAGAGTCAAGCGAGAGAGAGACCTGCAGACATGAGTCAGCAGGGTGTATGTGCACAGGAGCAAGGGGTAGGGACCAGAGTGCCCCTTATGGTGGCATAGGTGGGTAGAATTTAAGGTGCACGGGGTGCTGAAACCTGTAGCCAGTGTAGTCCAGCTGGGCTGAAACTGAGACCTTAGCCTCATTAGTGTGCCCCTCCCAGCTAAGGGCACACCCCAAGCCAAGGTATATGCCCTGGCTTGTTTCTTTCCTAGCATTTCCACCCTGAGAAAATATTTGATGACAGAAGTATGTCCTTTCTTGTGCTTACTTTCTAGCTACATGCCGATTGGTATTTTGTTCCTGATTGCCGGGAAAATCATAGAAGTTGAAGACTGGGAAATATTCCGCAAACTGGGCCTTTACATGGCCACCGTCCTGAGTGGGTATGTCAGACTCAAGGGAAGACACTGAAACCTCATTTGAGCCAATGAGTTGCTGTTGAGAGGCTGAGTTTAGTTGGTGAAACTGGCTTCTCTCCCTCGGGCAGGGAAAGATGAGGTTCAGAGATAAGAGAGCAGGGGAGAGAAGGGCTGCCCTTTAACAGCTGAACTGGAGGTGGATCACACTGTGCTAATTTCCAGATCTTGGCAGAACAGCCTGGACCATGCTTTGTCACTGCCTTTATTAGTTGTGTTAAAATAATTTCTTAAGAGAAAAACCCACTGGTAGCCTCTCTTGGCCCTCTCCTGGCCTTCCCTTCTTCAAGGATGTAAACCAACCAAACAAGTAAGAACAGTCCCCATGTACCCTGAGCCTGAAAGAAATTAGGCAGGGCCTAAATTAAGTTGGACTGGAGCAAGCCAGGAGTGGGATGGGTGGTTGGTTCCAACCCTGTTGGGAAAGTACTGTCACACCCTACATCATAAGAGAGGGTGCTGGAGAATCTTCAGGTTGGTAGGAACTGTGCAAAGCAGGAGACAGCTGTGTGCATACTTCCTGTAGCACACTTACTGGTTCCTTGAGGGGAGATGCGGTGGGATAGATTATGAATGGTGCCCCCAGATGTCGGTCCAGGGGCAGGATATGTCACATATGCTAAGAAATATGGACCAGGGGAATGACTAACCATCATCAGTTTGACTCACACAGATCAATTCCCCCAAACACTCAACTTGGAGGAATCAGCTCACTTGCTGGAACTCAGCTGCACTGGGGAATATCCACTGCATAGGATTTGGTTCTTAATCTGTGTTTACTAAAAGCAGAGTTGTGCTGGTCAATGGAGAAGAAGGCCAGAGTCAAATCCCAGGGCCCCGGTAGTAATGAAGGTGGGACCATCCACCTTACTGGAGGCCAGGGGCTGTGCCCAGGCCATGGTATGGCTAAGATTTATTATGCTGAGCTATTTAATGAGAGGGTTCTGCTGGTTTCTGCCCCATCAACCAACCTATCTAGGTTCCTAATAGAAAACTAAAAGTCAGTTTCTCATAGTTCTAAGCCATAGGCTGTCTGTAAGATCCCTTTCTTGACCTCCAGAATCTATTTTTTTCAATGACCATTTCTTCTTATTTCAGCTTCACATAATTGATCTGTAAACTCTAAGTTGCCATTTACATGGCATCTGCTGAGTCAGTTTCATTTTTTAAGCCCTTTGGTTTGTGAAACAAGGAATCGTTTGGAATGTGGGAATGACAAAGAAGAGGGTCAGTCATGAAATATAACTGTAGGAGAGCAGGGATAACTTCCCCCTTACAAACCCTGACTCCCCTCTTAGATGGTGGTGCTGTCCAGCTGGATAGTGGCATGGTCCACGTTGAGTACTGTGATAAGGGCTATGATACTATTGACCACAGAGTCACCAAGGAGGGGAAGGTCAGCTGGACCTGGGAAGGTGAGGGAAGGCTTCCAGGAGGAGGGGGAGATTTCACTGAGTCTTAGAGGAGGAGTAAGAATTCAAGAGCAGAAGGAAGTGAAAGCATGTTAGCATGCATAGCAAGAGAAGCAGGTACGGGGCTTGGCAGCATGACATAACTATTCTCTGAGCTCTGAGATGTGGACTCAGCTACTGGCTTAGCCACCAACTTTGATAAGATATTTGATTTGCTGAGTCTCCTCTTCCCCATGTGTCTCTTCACTGGAGACATATATTCCTGTCCTCTCTCTCATTGGACCATAATGAAAGTTGAATGATATCATGAGTAAAAATGCTATTTGAAAAAAAAAAAAAAATGAAGAGATAATGTCATCTGTGAACCTGTTTCTCTCTCCCATTTACAGGCTTGCAATCCACTCCATTGTAATTCTCCCACTGATATATTTCATAATTGTACGAAAGAACCCTTTCCAGTTCGCCATGGGAATGGCCCAGGCTCTTCTGACAGCTCTCATGATCTCCTCCAGGTAAACAGAAGAGGGTGTCTGGTGGACCACCACTTCCCTGGTGGTCCAGTGTCTAAGACTTCATGCTCCCAACGCAGGGGCCCAGGTTCAATTCCTGGTCAGAGAACTGGATCCCACATGCTGCAACTAAGAGACCTAGCATGCTGCAATGAAGGTTGAAGATCCTGCCTGTCAAAAAGAGCCCACACAGCCAAATGAATAAACAAATATTTTTAAAAAATATTTTTTAAAGAAGAGGGGTGTCTGGAAGAAGTCTGTGAGCCAAGCCTTATCAACTCTCACCTCACCTGATTGGGGGGTTTTGTAGCTGCCTTTGAGAAATGATCTCCCTAGTTTCTGACCTTACACGCATTTCTTCACCCTACTGGATATTTCTTGCCCTCTTGGCAGGGCCTGCAACCCAGGAGGGGGTTGTGTCATAGCTGGGGACAGTGACAAGCACAGCGACTTCTGATTCCTGGTCCTACCAAAAGTGCCATCATGCTTGAGCTCTCGATTTAGTTTCTGGAACTGAGGTATCACTTCAGGCAGGGATTGAGGGCCAGCATTCCTAGGTCATCATATCTTTTCTCTTTTTATCACACAGTTCAGCAACACTGCCTGTCACTTTCCGCTGCGCTGAAGAGAAGAACCGGGTGGACAAGAGGATCACTAGATTTGTATTACCCGTTGGTGCTACGATCAACATGGATGGGACTGCACTCTATGAAGCAGTGGCGGCCGTGTTTATTGCACAGTTGAATGATTTGGACTTGAGCGTTGGGCAGATCATCACTATCAGGTGGGGCATGAAGTCACACTCATTTTCATCTCTGTAACTGGAATTGCTCTCAAGTAAAACTCATCTGTGGAGGGAGATCATGGATGGTCCAGCTGTAGACTTATTTTTGTGGTCTACAAAATCTCTTCTCAAGATTAAGTGCATATGTATTACAAGTAGCAGGACTGCAGTACATAACACTGCATCAGGTCTGGAGAGCCAGGGAGTCTCTGTGTTCTCAGCCCAGCGCACCCAGAAGGTGCTAGGCACAGAGTAGGCATCAAGGAATCAAGGTTGAATAAGGGGTAGTTCCTGCTTTTAAGGGGTAGATAAGTTGGGTATACAGATATCTGAATAAGTGGGCTTCCCTGGTCGCTCAGCTGGTAAAGAATCTGCCTGCAATGTGGGAGACCTGGGTTCTATCCCTGGGTTGGGAAGATCCCCTGGAGAAGGGAACGGCTACCCACTCCAGTATTCTGGCCTGGAGAATTCCATGGACTGTATAGTCCATGGGGTCACAAACAGTCAGACATGACTGACAGACTTTCACTTCACTTCACTTCAAATAAGTGCTGAGTAATATGGTAAAGGCTATAATAGAGGTTTGAATGTGGAACACAGGGGGCACCAAAGAAGGAAGGGTTGGTCCACCTGGGAAGGTGAGGAAAAGCTTCCTGGAAGAGAGGAAAGTTTAGCTGAATCTTAGGAGTATTTGATAGAGGAAGTGGAGAGAATTTTGGATAAAAGGAATAGGCTGAACAGGGGTCTTGATGTAACCGTGTCCTAGTTACACAGTACAGATTATTTGGTGTGGCTGGCATAAAGAGTACAATGTGGAGAACACAGGGAGATAGGAAAGCAGGGATCATATCATGGAAGGGCTTGTGTGAGGAGCTCATGGAAGGGTCTTAGACGGTCTTTCATACTATAGAAAGATTTGCATTTTATTTATTTATTTATTTTTTTAAGATTTGCATTTTAGAAAGATAACTGGTAATTTAGTGGATGAACGTGAATGGGGGCAGAAACTATAAGCTGGAAGACCAATTAGGAGACTAATGCAGGTAAAGTATGAAAAGGCCTACATTAAGCTACTGACCCACAGGTGAAGAGCTAATTAATTCAAGAGGCATCTACTGGATTCAGAGTGAGGGACAGAGGAAGGCTAAGATGACCCCCAGTATTGGTGGATGGTGCTTATCAGAACAGGGACTAGTGTAAGAGAATGAAGTATGCTGCTGCTGCTGCTAAGTCGCTTCAGTCGTGTCCGACTCTGTGCGACCCCATAGATGGCAGACCACCAGGCTCCCCCGTCCCTGGGATTCTCCAGGCAAGAACACTGGAGTGGGTTGCCATTTCCTTTTGCTCAGTCATGTCAGACTCTTCGTGACCCCATGGACTGCAGCCTACCAGGCTCCTCCATCTATGGGATTTTCCAGGCAAGAGTACTGGAGTAGGGTGCCATCGCCTTCTCCAGAATGAAGTACAGGTGGGAAGATTAAGAGCTTATACTTTTGAATACAATAAATGTGAAAATCCTTTAAGACATCCAGGTGGAAATATACAGTGAGAAATGTGGTCTCGACTGCAGATAAAGAAGTCAGAGTCATCAGTTTGATGATGCTCATCAAGCATGTGGGTTGTGAGTCAGTTATCTGTGTTTGACTCTGCTTCACCAAAATTAGCTGTGACCTTGAATTCTCTAAGCTTCTGTTTTCTCACCTGTAAAATGAGGATAATAATAGTACCTATGTTTTATGCAAATAGTGAAGTCAGATGATGCATATAAAGTACTTAGAATGGTACCCACATACTGAGCGCTCAGCAATTGTTGGGAATGGGAGAGTTTGTAGAGAAGAAACAGAAACTAAGGCGTGAGCCCTAGAAAATCCTAATATTAGAGGCAGGCAGAAAGGGGGGACTCCAAGAGGAGAATGAGAATATAAAGGTGGGAAGAGTCATGAAACCATGGTGTCATAGAAACCCAGAGAAGAGAGATTTTCAAGGATGAAATGGTCAATGGAGTCAAATCTTGCAGAGAATTCTAGTCAAATGAAGCCTGAAATTGCCTGCTCAAGTAGATGGTGAAAATGTCACTAGTGATTTTGCCAGACATGTTTCTCTGGAACAGCACTGTTCAATATGGTAGCCATTAGCCACACGCACAAATTGGACAGAGTAGACATGAATGTTCTATCGCTGTATAAATAGATGCCATCATAGTGGAAAATTCTGTTGGACAGTGCTGCTTTGAAGTGGTGAATTGGAAATAGAGTTAATCCTAAGACTTTAGTTGAGTTTGAAAGTCATGTCCAACTCTTTGCAACCCTTGGAGTACTATATAGCCCACCAGACTCCTCTGTCCAGGGAATTCTTCAGGCAAGAATACTGGAGTGGGTTGCCATTCCCTTCTCCAAGGGATCTTCCTGACCCAGATATTGGACCCAGTCCCCTGCATTGCAGGCAGATTCTTTACCATTTGAGCCACCAGGGAAGCCCTTAGTTTAGAGTGGAAGTTTAAGACTAACTGGGTCCCTAAGCCTAAACACAGAGAAGGCAATGGCACCCCACTCCAGTACTCTTGCCTGGAAAATCCCATGGACGGGGGAGCCTGGTGGGCTGCAGTCCATGGGGTCGTGGAGAGTCAGACACGACTGAGTGACTTCACTTTCACTTTTAACTTTCATGCATTGGAGAAGGAAATGGCAACCCACTCCGGTGTTCTTGCCTGGAGAGTCCCAGGGACGGGGGAGCCTGGTGGGCTGCCGTCTATGGGGTCGCCCAGGGTCGGACACGACTGAAGCGACTTAGCAGCAGCAGCAGGCCTAAACACTGTTGAATCTGAACCTTTCAGGCATTTGACATAGGCATAAATCCTAGGCATAAAATAAGTTCTTACAGTCTTCTAGTGCAGTAAATTTTTAGATCTTCCCAACCCTAAACCATATTTATTGCAGTTTGGAATAACTGAAATTAACTAAAGACAACTCCAAACTAGACCATTTGGCACATAAGGTAGGAAACTACACCAGTGCCTCGTGATCTGTAAAGAGTATTAGTGGCTAAGGAGGCTGGAGCCCAGGAGCATTGGTGAAGTTCTCTAGTTTGAATAGTGGAGAGTATGTTAAAAGTAAAACCCTGAATCATGCCTGAGAAAGTTCCACAGCCACTGTAATTCTAGCAGTTGTTCTTTCACTTCTCCAAGTGCCTTCTCCCACCTCCCTCACCTCGGCCTGTGGCACCGAGTCTGTACTAAACTCATTTCCAGGGAGCAACTGTGTGAGGTGCCAGTTCTTTGCAGTTATTTGCTATTTGGGGGGTGAATTTCCTCCCTCTGCTTCACTCGTAAGTTCCCTAGATCTTTCTAACCCCCCCTTTTTTTTAACTTCACTACTAGAGGGATAAACTTTGGGCCTAGAGACTAAATCACATGAAAACCCTCTCTCTCTGCTTTGCTGTATTTTTAAATCAAACTTGCTGATAACTACTGGCCCAGAGCAAATAACAACAACTGTGAGGCCCAGGGTAATTACTGACTTTAAAAATCCTCTCTGGCTCTACCTGGAGGAGAATGAAATAAGAAGTCATTTTGTTTTTGTTTTTAAATATTTATTTTTGGCTGCCTCGGGTCATAGTTGCAGCATGCAGGATCTTTCCACATGGCATAAGGGCTCTAGAACTTGGGCTCAGTAGCTGCCCTACAGTATGTGGGATCTTAGTTCCCCGACCAGGGATGGAACCCATGTCCCCTGCATTGGCAGGCGGATTCTTAGCCACTGGACCACCAGGGAAGTCTCCAGTGCTGTTTTTTTTCTTTTTATTTTACAAGTCACAGTTGTGGCTTATGTGGTTTATAGCTATAAGATTTTTGGACCCGTAGTTTATCTCTTTCTATGGTTCTTTTGGACTAGACATCAAGGAAACACAGGCACCATCCACCCAAAACATGGCCTTTTGTGGTTTGTCGTAATACTCACTTACCAAAGGTTACAACTGATTAGAAATGAGATAAATTTTCTTACAACAAAAGATAATTAGGGTATTTGGAACCTAGAAAGAGCTTAGAGGAAAAAAGTAGCAGTAGTAGTAACAGTAGTTAATTTTGTAATAGTAGTAATACTAGCAGAAGTAATTGTAACAGCTGCAGAAGGGGCAAAATGGCCTCAGTTTTAAGCACCTACTATATCCAGGTGCTATACTTGATATCTTACATGTTTTATCTCATCTAATCTTACCGGCAGCCCTGCAAAGTAGACATACTCTCCCCATATTACAGGCAAGAAACTGAGATTCAGAGAACTAACCTGCCTAAGGACATGCTGTTAGTAAACAGCAGAGCTGGGTCCGTCTGCCTGTAAAACCTGTGCTCACTCTAGTTCACTACCTATTCCCTGACCTCTATGGAGAGCTGAGTTAGATGGCCTGACATCAATCTAGATCTCAGTGCTTAGGAAAAAACTTTCTACCAATGATTATTGTGTCTTCTTTGAAAACCCTCGAAAGTCAAAATAGTATATATTCAAGCAGAACAAGTAGGTTTTTATATTTTTACCCCCATCTGAGGATATACAGTTCCAAGTTTCAGACTTAAGCCAGCCAAATGGCTGAAGTTTAATCAGCAAGGTCAAGGCTAACGGGCAAGGTTTTCTTTGACTAAACGGATTTTGAGTTTCAAGCCCCACCTCAAGCCCTAGGGATATGGTTAACCATTATGTGTTGAGGCTTCCAAGAAGGATCAATGGGTAGGGGCACAAATCACTTCTGACAAAGAAAACCCACCAGTGCATTCAGTTTAAATGTTTTCAACCAGCACTGACATGAACTTAGTGTTTCCAAAGACTATTTAAGTCAAAACAGATCTGAAGGATTATGCAAAAGCCCAAAACTTTGAGAGGGATTTGGACTGCTCCAGAAATCTCTAATTGCAAATTGGTGGTCACAGCCACTGAAGGAAACCACACTTGTCAAAGAACTCTGGTCTGTGTTTGACCAGGCCCTCAGATACCATCTGTGACACATCACCAGGCAGATGAATGAGCAGTAAATCAGGTTGGTGAGAACTCTTGAGGCTTTTTGAGCCCACAGAATATGGATTAGTGGATAGAATCAGGGAGTCTTCTAGTTTAAATTGACAGTGTCCCCATCTTCGGCTTTCAACCCAGTGGCATCCTTGGCCCAAGGATGACAGCGTGTGTCCAAAAAATATAGTGGGTCCCTTCAAAGCTCATTCAAATCCAGGGATTTTTCAGGGCAGGGCAAACTCTGGTTTTCTTCGAAATGACCAGATTTAAATCATCTGGAAGATGTTGCTGATGAAAAACGGCTTATTCCAAAGAGAAATATCCCTAGTGCCACATTTTATCCACCTGAGAGGGACCTTTTTAAATACAAGGTATTTAAAATCCCCTTCTGGATTCCAGATCTCTCCTCCTTTTGCACAAAGGGCACCCACTGGCAGAAAGGAGTGGTCAGGAATAAGCAGTTGTACCTTGGACAGGAGTCATAGCTATTTCTCAACTCAGTGCTCTAAAGGGCAGTTCCCAGAGAGGCCAAGAGTCTTGTGATGTAAAGGAAGTACATGAAACCTGCTTGGCTAGTGCCTCATTCCTTTGCCTTCACCCTGAATATCCTTGCCCACGCACCCCTAACCCAATCCCTCTACCATCCTTCAAAGCAGTACAAATTCCTGCCACGTATCAGATCCTCAATAAATTATTGCTTGGCTGAGTAGACAGACGAAGGGGGGAAGCAAACAGGTGGAGATGTACCTGGCCCTTGTTTAGGATGGACGGATGCATAGATGGGTGGATAAAGCTCTCCATTAACACCTTCGTTTGGTAAACTCTTGCCTTCCTCTTTAATCTCTCTCTAGCTCATTCATTGGGTGCCGTTCATGCAGTTCCTCTCCACTTCCTCGAATTAGAATGATGAGCCACACCTCCCCCTGGAAAAAGCTCACACTCCCCTCTGTCTCCCACAACTCTCTAATGAGGCAGAGCTGGTGCTCAGCAGAGAAGAGATTCTGACTGGCCAATTTGAGAGACAGCAGTAACTGACTACGGGACTAACCACTGTGGGCCAGGGGCCTGGAGGGGAGAAATGGGTGTCTAACTCCTTTTGTGCTGGTGTGTTTTGTCTACAGTGTCACTGCCACCGCCGCCAGCATCGGAGCTGCCGGTGTGCCCCAGGCCGGCCTGGTGACCATGGTGATTGTGCTGAGTGCTGTGGGCCTGCCCGCGGAGGATGTCACCCTCATCATCGCTGTTGACTGGCTCCTGTGAGTTGGAATAAATGTGCTGCCTCTGCCGGATGGGAAGGCACGCTTCCCAGCCATGCAGAATCTGCAGTCTGTCATTATCCTCTCCTCAGATTGCCTAATGAGCCATCTGTTGCTGCTTTAATTTCCCTCTGACCAGGCCATCTGATAATGTGCTTAAAAATTAACTCCTCATAACTTCAAGCAGTGATTTTATAAAGGCAGTGATGTTCATTAGTGTATTATGCCTGATAACGCTCAAGGTTAGGATCTGGGTGTGGGATGAGATAAACAACATAAAATAATGTGAAGACACTGGGCAAGGCCTCAGCCATTCCAAACCTCATAGGCCACCCTAGCCTATCCCAGCCCTGGGTCAGCACCATAGGTTCAGAACCACCTAGTTCAGTGTCAGCCCACCTTCCCAAGATCGTCAGCACCATCAGGACACAAGCAAGGGCTTCGGGATAAGGTTAATTGGGATCTGAATCCTGGTTCAGTGGCTGTTTGACCTTGAGAAAGTTCCTTAACCTCTCTGGGGGCCAGCTGCATTATCTGTGAGATGGGGATGATTCTGTCAAGTTCATGGGGTTGGTGTAAGGATTAAGTGAGCTATGTGTGTCCGGAACACACATAGCTATGTGTGTGAGAAGTGTGTCCAGAACAGTGTCTGGCTGGCAGTATGTGCTCAGTTAACAGCAAGTTTAATTGTTATGCTTAGAATGAGTTGAACCATTCAAGCCTAGGTTCATTCCCAACAGTTCGTTCCCTCTCTTTCACACACACACCTCCCTAAGGAACACAGCAGAAGATCTGGGTAAAAACATATCTTTTGTGACCCCCAAGGTTAAAGTTAGAGTGAGCCTGGTTCCTGGCTTTAACCTTGATACCCACTCTGTACAGTGGTCTTTCAGTAGCTGGGTCTGGCTCTGTCCCCTGGCCATCAGGGGAAGAGTCTGCTCCATATGGAGCCTTCACTCAGACCCAACCGAGCTTACTGGGCAGTACAGTGCCAGGTAGTTTGCAAATAGCAGCTAAAAATTGTAGAAAGAGAAACAGAAACATTCCATGTGGCTTTGAAGGTACAGTCACGTCCCCAAAGGCAGAAGCTTCTGCTCTTGGGAGGCTACTTTGGGGCCCCCTCAACAGCTTGCTGGTTCTTTGAGGCCCAACTGAAGTAGCCCCTTTCTTGCCAACATACCCTACTATTGAGACAAGTGCCTTTTGTCTAGTGGTGATGGTGGATTTGCACTCTTTCCTCTCCCTGGTTCTTCCTGGAACACTGGTGACCTTCACTTCTAAGACACCCAGAGAAGTCAAAGGTGCAGCTTGATCTACGGAACAAAAAGACACTAGCTGGTCCACAGCAGGGTCTAGTTCAGTCCACGTTCTAAATAGCAGGAGGGCACCCAGAATGGACATGTGGGAGCACTGCTGGCCTTTTCTGTCCTGCCGGTGTAGCTTTCACAGGAACATTCATGTAGACAGTTCCTAGCAACGGTGCTCCAGCACCCCAGATACCTCTCCACCTCCTCGTCGTCCTGCTGCTGGCCTCTCCGCCAGGCCTTCTGGGAGTTAACACTAGCTGAGGTGCCCCAAGGGGAAAGCTGCTCACAGGCTGGCCTGGGTTTTCTGACCCTGTGCTCAGCAGCATCCTTGCTGGCTTCCTCATGGAGTGACCTTGTGTGGGAAAGAAAGGAGCACACTGGGGACACACACATACACACTCCTGCTTGGCACACACACACACACACCACCCCACAAAACATCCAGGTTCTCTCACCTTAGCCAAGAGAAAGCTGAGAAATGCACACAAGACAGAGGCTAGGGTTAAAGACTAATGAATCCTGACCCTCCCCACAAATATCTGTGGAGATTGTGTTCACATTTCTTTGGGAGGAAAGGAGGGAATTTAGGAGATGATGCTGGATTCGGGGGCATCGTGACTGACGAGGACCTGGGGCAGCCTGTGCGCTCATTTTGTGCCTTTAGAGACAGCCCCTGATCCAGGCCTGTGAAGTGGGGGGCCTCTGGTTAGCCAGCCCTGAGAAGCACCCTCTGTGGTTTGCTGAATTTATAACTGAATTCCTCAGGTCCTTTCCTGTCTCCAACTCGAAGGAAAGTGAAACCCGGGCTTCGTGTCTGACTCACCTTCTGTCCTCCCCAGGGACCGGTTCAGGACCATGGTGAATGTCCTTGGAGATGCCTTTGGGACTGGCATTGTGGAGAAGCTCTCCAAGAAGGAGTTGGAGCAAATGGATGTCTCATCAGAGGTCAACATCGTGAACCCCTTCACCTTGGAATCCACAGCACTTGACAATGAGGACTCAGACACCAAGAAGTCCTACGTCAACGGAGGCTTTGCCGTCGACAAGTCCGATACCATCTCGTTCACCCAGACCTCACAGTTCTAGGGCCTCTGGCTTCATAAGACTGGGGGTGGTGAAGGACCTCTCCAGGAGAGTCATCTCTTAGCAAATTCAGACATTAAATAAGGAAAACACTAACAGCCAACTGTACATCTGATTTGATACAGACCTCCAGATTATTTTCTATATTTGGATTCACAGCTTTTGCTCACCAGGTACTGGGATTTGGAGGTGAGTAAGATGAGAGGAAACTGATTAAAAGGAAAGCTGTATTATCTGGAATTTTTAAAGTCTATGAGAGACAGAATTGGGAAGTACATAGAATAGACATAACTGTTTTAATTAGGTAATAGATGTGAAAGAGAAATTGCTTTCTCATGCACGGACCAGTGTTTTGGGTTTTTTAAAAATATACATATATATATATTGTCATCGACTACACATTTTTACTCGGGCTTTCTATTGCCATGGATTTCCTTTGACCTCTCACATTTGTATAGACTATAATGAAGCTAAACAACAGCGCCCCCCCCCCCCCAACAAAGTTAATGTGCCAAATTGTCCATTTTGAACCCATCTCCAGCCAATTTCAAAGGAACTACTTTGAAAGAAAACAGACCAGCACAGTTCTGCAATAACAGTTTTAAGATGGGTGTGAGATTTGGGGAGAAGAGATTTCTTTTTCTCAATGTACTGTATGGGGATGCTGGTAACTACTGACCCACTGTTCAGTAGAGAGCTAGAGATATATATATGTATATATTTATTATTTTCATATAATTTGCCAGACAAAGGTCAGAATTGAACTCTCAATGTGAAATAAAGTGCTCTCCTTGTACTTGAATAATAACTATGATTGCAATCCAGATCGGTTTTGGGGCTTAATCAGAACTCCTCTCTCATAAGCACTACTAGAATGAGAAATCATGCTAGTTGTTTGTCTCATGTCTGTGTATCAGCCCCAAAGCAGAGACACATTCTGGTAGCACAGCCACTAATTTAGAGCTTCCAAGATACTACTGCTGGGAGGCAATCTGTATCAGCTCTACATAAGACTATATTCATGGGGTCGCAAGGAGTCGGACATGACTGAGCGACTGAACTGGACTGAACTGAACTGATACACAAAGGTGTCACTCATATAAGGCTGGGTGGGTTTTTATCCAGCTGGATGTGTTTAATAGTTATATTATCCAACTATAATTCCTCCAAGGTCAATTATACCCACATAAAATGACAGTACTTTGCCTTTTTCTACCCATCAGACCCAAATAACATTGGCAAAGCTACCAGCTAAGTTGTATTTTAATATAGGTTTGATGGATCGTGTAAGCCACACTGGCCAGAAAAGCACTGTCCCTACCCTGGATTCTTGCAAAGTAAATCCCGTGACATGAGACATTGGTATCAGTGGTTCAGGGAATTCTTGCATTGAACGAAACTTGTCTCCTCTTCCAGGGAAGATGGTTCTAACTAGTAGTCTAGTAGTCTCAGCCCCTGCTCATTAAAATCCGATGCCTGTCATTCTTCTGTTCATTTGTGAGGACATTGTATTAAAGTCTGTGCTTGGCTCTCATCTTGTAAATAATGCTTAACATAAACTTATAGTTACATCAAGATCCAAAATAGTCCTGTTTCTGCAGTACTGCATAGCCAAGTTAAGCCTAGCTAAGAAACCAGAAACTGTGCCAAAGATCATGGAATAGTTTTTTTTTTTTTTTAAAAAAAGTTCTGTATTGACCACCTGCACCTGAAATCTTTAAGAGAATGATACCAAATGATCATGTAAACATAAAATGGACCTGTGATTAAATGTGAATTTTAAACTGCTAATGTTGGTGTTATTTATAGGAAGTAAATGTAAATTCAGCTGAATCAGCAACTTATCTTGGGCTGAATGGTTCAACCCCCTTGGCAGGCTGCTCCAACTTGAGGTACTAGAGCTGACAGAGCTGTTCGTGAACTGCAGGTCATCCTTATTTTGGAGTGAGTTTGTAACCAGCCTCTTAACACACTGTGCAGTTAACTCATAAAAGAGAACAGTGTTCCATTCCTGTCTCAATAAACATTGCCGTCACTCTTTCTTCCCTGCCTTTTCTTCCTTTATCTGTTCTTTTTATCTCATTCCCTCTGATGAGTGTGGGAAGGGAAAGACCTGGTCAGTTGATTCAGACTGTACCCAGATTATTGTTTTCAAAACTGTGTTTGTACCCAAGAATGAAAAAGCACAAATGGAGGAAGAGTAAGCTGATTTTTCATGTTAATCAGTGGGGATTATAAGGCTGACGTAACAGTACCATTAGGAACAGATTGCCCAAATTTATGACTGAGATGAAAGGGAAGGTAGAATTTGGTTCAAAATTACTATAATGGGAGACAGTCTTATCTCAATATGATAGTTAAGGACCAATCCTGCCCTGTGAAATGTGGCTACAAAGAACACAAGGCTGTATTCAAAGAGCTCTTTAAAGGTACGTCGTAGTCCTGCCTAGAACCTGAGTCGTGGCAGCGTTCTGCTGTTGGACTCACTGGTCTGTGACAGAAAACAAAGGAATGGACAGCTCCCTTGGTCCTGCTGAGAGGAAAATCTCATAAAAGTGCTTAGCACTACCTGGCCAAACTAATTCAGAAGTTTTCTCTTTTGGCAACGTGAGATAAAATACCCAACTATACAACTCCTTAGTGAGATTGTTATTCTCACCACCTGATGTTAGCTGGGTTATTAAAGCAAACAGAACATCCAACCTAGTGAGACTTAGTAAATAACTCCCAAACCCCATTTTGAAAATGCGGCATTTTCCTTTAAATAGTAAAAGACTTAGAATATCTTCTCCTGTAAGGTATCATATAGGGGCTAAGTAAAAATAAGTGTTCACAATCTTTTTTCTATGGCCTGAAACACTGAGGGGTTTGAGATACACAGGATGCGTGTGTGAGGCAGAAATGTACATTCATGTAGCACCCCTTCATGTGTCCTGAAACCAGAATATGACATGCAGTTCTCTTTTGCCATCTCAGCTCGTAAATATGTGACTGTCCCCATCTGCTGGACATTCACTTTGTTCTGGGTCCCACAGGGGGCTTTTTAATACACATATGCTAGTAAAGGGCTTCCCTGGTGGCTCAGCAGTAGAGAATCCACCTGCCAATGCTGGAGATGCAGGTTCACTCCCTGGGTCAGGAAGATCCCCTGCAGAAGGAAATGGCAACACACTCCAACATTCTTGCCTGGATAATCCCATGGACAGAGGAGACTGGTGGGATACAGTCCATGGGGTCAAACACAACTTAGTGACTAAACAATGACAACAATGCTAGTAAATGTGCCTCCCTCACCTGCAATCTTAGATTTTTAAGTGAAAGCCGTATAATATAAACAACCAGAAGCAGCTCTTGTAAAATTAACCTTGGGAACAATGTATTGAATTCAGTGACTGCCTCTAAATGTATGAAATTATTAACCATGGATGGAGATGACTAGGGACATTTCTCAATGGCCTAGGCTAAATAATGCCACCAAGCTCCTAAGCAAGTAATAAGCTCTAAGCACACAATCAATGTCCCATTTGTTTCTCACTAGGAAAAACCAGTATCATCTGATGCAGAGGCTCTCTCTCCAGGATTACAGAGATACTTGTGGTTTCATCTACAAATCTCCATTTCATCTGCCAATTTTAAGATATTACAAAGTTCAGAACAGTTATTAGTGAACTTCCACAGCCAAGATGAAATCAATATCACATCTGTTATTCTGGTTGGAGAAAAGGAGAAAGGAAAGCAATGGCCTCATCTAGAGGCGTTCTACTGATTCCTAGAAGGCCTCACCAGCCTGAAGATAATAAGCTGTTGTCTCAGGAGAATAGAACTAGGATACTACCTGGAGAGGAGCTTGCCCCACAAAAGTACCATTTATCAACAGATGGGGGCAAAGAAAACCTGAAACTAAAATGTGGATTTAACCAAAGTCCTGAGCACGAGTGCGTGAATCCCAACCCCAATCCACCCACCACCTCAATTTTCCTGCTGCCATTCCTCCATGACTCATGCCGACAGGAAACCTATCAGTAGGGATTCAAGGATATCACAGTCTCTTTCCTCATTTTAGGGCATCTGAGGGAATGCAAAGCAGGGCTGCATCATCTGGGTATTTCAGAAACAAAGGTCTGCCTTCCTGGGGAAGCAATGAAAAGCTTGGAGTTTTGGCACCAACCAGGGTCTGCTTTATCTTGTCCAGGCCCTCTAGAAAGGTTTGTTTTCCAAGGTAAAGACAAGACTGATTGAAATGAATTGAATGGTCCTGAGAGGGCAGCCCTGGGATAAAAGGCACAACTTCATCATCACATAGGTTCATTTCATGGACATGCCTTCACAAAATGCTAAAAGCATTTTAGATTTTAGATATAGGTGTAGATTTAGATTATAGAAAGAATGCACATCAAGGATGACTTTGACCTTCCTCCAAGAATTCCAATGTAACTTTCATTTAAAGAGTCCCTGTGTTGTGTTTCCAAGGTCATCACTTTAGCTTGACAAGAATAATCAGAGGCCAGCAGAAAGGTCTGTCTGAGCTGAGATCTTTTGCAGGGAGAAGGGCTACCCCAAATGAATCCAAAGATAATGAAATATCTGGGTCTCTAGGAAGCCAGTGGGGCGGGGGGGTGGGTGGTCTTGCCAAGTGTCAGAGAAGTGCTAATGGAACTCATCATTATGAGTGAAAGCAGTGTTGATTAGCAACAGAGCACACTGGCTGATCCTTACCAAAACTTCCTTTTGTCTTCCCAGCAGGCCAAACTGGCTTTAATTCCTCAATTTCCTCATTTTGTCAGAAAGGTTAAGACAGACAAGAATGTGTCAACTTCACAATAAGCACACGTGAACTGAAGGCAGGAGAGGCCAGTTAAGTTCGTAAAACATGCCACCTGCAATGAAGTACAAACAGTAAGACGGACTCCGGCTGACAGGACACTGAGCCTGCATTTCTGGCCTCAGGGAAGTTTACTCCTGTATCACTCCAGGAAGACACCTACCCTATTCTCAGGTACCGTGACCTTGCACAGAGAGGACACTCTAAAGCAAATAAAGGTCCAGTTTCTTTTAAGATGCTGACCTAATATCTAACTGCTGCAGGCACTGAGTTAGGAGTTTTCTCTGTGCCAGGATGAATGCAGCAAAGGATTGGATCCCATGACTCCAGAAACAAAAAAGCCACTCACAACACAGAGGAACCTCATTTTTATTTATCTGACAAATGCTTGCCTAACAGTTACTGTGTGGCAAGCACTGCTCTTGGCACTGAACAAATATTAACTCATTTAATCTCAACAGCCTCATGAAGTAGCTACTATAATTATCTTCTTTCTACAGATGAGGAAACTGTACAGAAAAGTTGAGTAACTTGCCCAGAATCAAACAACTGTTGGACAGCACAGCAATTTGGCCCCAATATTCAACGTTCTTTACCAGGTATTAAAAGTCGAAGAAGGCCAGGAGTGCTAGATATTAATTCTAACTCAAATCTGGAGTGGTCTAAGATTATTAAGAAAAATAACAACCATTGTTAATACTTATCAAGTGTTAACTACATGTATGGCATGCAGTAAATATTTTTAAATGTTTCATCTCATTTATTCTTCTCAATACTTCTCTAAGGCAGGAATATTTTTATCCTCCATTTTCCAAATGAGAAAACTGTGGCTTAGAGAGGTTAAGTAACCTTCCCAAGATCTCATAGTTGGGACACAAATCTGCTTCCAAAGACTGTGTAGCTAACCACTGAGAAATGTTGCTTCAAAATGCCTAAAAATTCCATGCGAATGGAAACCAAAAGAAAGCAGGGATAACCAAAACCTTCCAACAGAGAAAAGTCCAAGTCCAAATAGCTTCACTGGTGAATTCCTCAAACCATTTAAAGAAGAATTAATACCAATCCTTCTCGAATTCTCCCAAAATATAGAAGAGGAGGGAAGGACTTTCAGACTAATTTTACAAAGTCAGCATTACCCTGAAACCAAAGCCAGACAAGAACATTAAAAGAAAATTATGGGTAAATATCCCTGATGAAAACAAAGGCAAAAACTGAAAACAGAGGCAATAAAAGATTAGCAAACCAAATTCAAAAGCACATTAGGAGTAACATATACCATAACCAAGAAGAATTTATCCCTAGGATGTGAGGAATGGTTCAACATAGGCAATCAACATGATACACCATATTAATAAAATGAAGGATAAATATCATATGATTTTAATACATGCATAAAAGCATTTGATAAAATTCCTTTCATGATAAAAACTCTCAACAAATTGGGATAGAAGGAACATACTTCAACATAATAAAGGCCATATATGACAAGTCTACAACTGATATCCTCAACAATGAAAAGCTAAAACTTTCCCTCTAAGAATTATCTCTGTTTACAGATGAAATGATATTATATATAGGAAATTCTGAAGAGTCCATCAAAAAACTATTAGAACTAATAAACAAATTCAGTAAAGTTGCAGGATACAAAATCAATATACAAAAATCAGCTGTGTTTCTATACCCTAACAGCAAACTACTGAAAAAGAAATTAATAGAATAATCCATTTACAACAGTACAAAAAGAAAAAAATTCCTAGGAATAAATTTAACCAAAGAGGTAAAAGATCTATACAGTGAAAACCATAAACATTGATAAAATTAAAGAAGAGACAAAGGAAAAGATATTCAATGTTCATGAACTGGAATCATTAATACTGTAAAATGTCTTGCAATCCAAAGCTATTCTCAGATTCAATGCACTTCCTATCAAAATTCTAATGGTATTTTTCCATTAAAATAAAATAAGTCTAAAATAAGTCTTAAAAATAAGTCTAAAATTTGTATGGAACAACAAAAGACCTCCAATAGTCAAAGCAACTATGAAAAAAACACAAAAACAAATAATTTTCAACAAAGGAGCCAAGAACTTATAATGGGAAAGGATTGTCTCCTCGATAAATGGTGCTGGGATGGCCACATACAAAAGAGAGAAACTGGACCTTTACTTTATAGCAACAAAAATCAACTCAAAATGGATTAGAGACTTGAACATAAGACCCGAAACATAAAACTCCTAGAAGAAAACATGGGGGGAAAGCTCTTTGAGATCAATCGTCGCAATGATTTTTTTGGATCTGACACCAAAAGCAAACACAACAAGAATAAACAAGCAGGGCTACATCAAACTACAAAGCTTCCACACAACAAAAGAAACCATCAACAAAATATAAAGCAACCTATGGAATAGGAGAAGATATCTGTAAACCATCTATCTGCAAGGGGTTAACATTCAAAATATACAAGGAATTCAAACAACTCAATAGCAAACAAACGAAAACCCCTAAATAACCCAGCTAAAAATGGGCAGAGAGCCTGAATTAACATTCTTCCAAAGAAGACACTCAATTGGCCAACAGGTATGTGAAAGGGCACTCAACATCACTAATCATTAGAGAAATGTAAATCAAAACAATGAAAATGGAACCCTTGTATACCGTTGGTAGGAATGTAAACTGGTACAGCAAGTATGAAGATTCCTCAGGAAATTAAATAAATAGAACTACCATATGATCCAGAAATTCCACTCCTGGGTTTTTATCTGAAGGAGCAAAATCACTATCTCAAAGAGATGTCTGTATTTCCTTCTTCATTGCAGCACTATTACAACAGCCAAACTTCAGATCCACATTTCCAGCTTTTATTGAACATATTCCCCTTTGGCCTTTCCAGCATCCTTTAAACTGAACTTACCCAAAAACAACTTTGTAAACGTCTTCTATAATCTCTGTTTCCTAAATTAGGAATTGTGTCTTAAAAATCACCATTGTTTTCATTGTAACCTAGGATCACAGCAACTTCCTCCTTCTTTGACCCCTGGAGGTTCGAGGGCACAAGCAAGATCTAAACAGGTTCATTCACTTATTCTAATCCCTCCGCTTTGGTGGGAGCTTCACATGGGAGCCTGTCTGTGAGTGATAATGCTGCCTCTTTGTGAAGTGGGTGGCGCAAGACTTGGCCTCTATTCGATGAATAATTGGATGTGGTACATTTCTGCATTTTCTCTTCCCATTAATTCTTGAATGAACAATGTGTATCTTGATGATCCTCTAAATTCTATTTACAACAATGAAAAATTCATAATAGGGATAAGATTCCGAGGGAAAAACCAACTACATCCAAGAGAGGTCCCCCATTGCCTCTGAGCATATGCACCCCACCCCCAAGGAATTCTAAGTCTTCCCCATTCTGTCCCTACTGCCAAAAAGGCACCATGAAAAAAGTCCCTCCCCAGAAGGTTTTACCTGCCCACCAATTTTATTCTCTTAGTCCTGGGTTCATCTTGCCTCACATTAGGAAGAATGTGAATCTACAAAATGAAGGACATTGTGTCCTCATACCTGTAGATTAATTACTCTTTCAATCAATACTTCACTCCTGATGATTAAATAGTTCTCTTTCACTTTGCAACTCAGCCCTGGTCCAGCTCATTTAACTGTTTCTTCCTTAAAGGAGCCAGACTCCCCCTCCTTCCACACACATTATTAAGGCACCATTAAAATAAGGTGCCTGGTCATTTCTTTCTGTCCTCAATGTATAATGAATTTCTTTCATTTCTATTGGAGAAGGGAATGGCAACCCACTCCAGTATTCCTGTCTGGAGAATCCCATAGACAGAGGAGCCTGGCAGGCTACAGTCCATGGGGTTGAAAAGAGTCGGACATGACTGAGTGACTAACACTTTCATCTCTATGACCCTCCCACTCCATCCAGGCTCATATTCCTATTTTCCAGATTTCTTCAATGGCTTTATTATAGTCTCCCTGCCACCAGTTTCTGTGCACTCCCAAACCACCCTGAAAAAGTTCATCAAGTTAATGGTCTGCTTTCTCATCCCCAGACTCTAGTGGCTTCTTATTGTCTTCAGCACAAAGCCTAAAATATCAGGCCTAATATTTAAGACACTTCAGAAGACATCCCTGGAGGATATGTGCTCCATACACACATCCTTCATTAGATTCCAATTTCCTTGCTTCTCTCAAACCTCTTCTTCACCTGGTCTTCCTATTCCTTAATGTCAAAAATAAATTCTTGGCCCTCAGTCCCAAGACTTCATCATTTCTTACATGGAACCTAAAGAAATAGCAACTTCTTAGTACATAATCAGATATTGCCTTATATTATTAAGTTAATCAACATGAGACTTATTATTACATAATGAAATTGAGTTCTACAAACTTCACTGTAAATAAATGTCATTATCTCATGTTGTTAAATAAGAGACAAAACTGGTGGCCATGGGCAATATTCAGCTTCAGACTAGCTTCACATGACCATAGAGCCTTTTGTTGTTTTAAATTTGAATCTGAAGAATTTGGATATTTTGTGGGAGGTCAGGGAGGATGGAGTTACACTCTTCATTTCTCCCCAGACCCTACCACTCATCATTATTTCAAACCCCACTGCCTTGACAGTCACAAATCCTGCCTGGTTATGAAGATGTTTGAGTTTGCAAAACCTTTTGATAGTCACATGTGAAACATCTCATTGCCCTGTTAAGTCCAGAGACTCGAGGAGGGCAGGGTTGCATCTTACACTTCTTAGCATAACTCATCCCATACCCTACACGGCACAGAATATTACTAAATACAGTGATTGCATGCAAGGCTGCAAAATCAGTTAATTGTCAGCGCTAGGTGGGACCATGAGTCAATGAACAAAGGATGTCATCATTGGCCATGTTGAACTCCCCTCCTGCAAGGACAAATGAGCTTTCATGACGACTTCTCGCCATGAATCCAACAACGACACCTATTATACACAGTCTGTTCCTGGAAGTCATCCCACTAAAATAGGTGCGATATTTACTTCAGTCCAAGACACCAATCTCAGTAAGTGTCAGTTCCTGGGGGAAAAGAAACAGGGATATTTGTTTATTTTGGGGTGGGATGAGGGGGGTAAAAGTGCTATTTACAAACATAATATTCCAATGACAGGAAATGAGAGCAGAAAGCATCTCTTGCTGGCCTAAACAAGAAGTGGTTAACCTCATTCCAACTTCTGTTGAGAGACCTTAGTTGCCCTCTCACTCTAACGAAGGACTCATATTTGACAAACCCTTTAGGCTGAATTATTCAGCATCCACCAGCCTTGGAGACAAACAGGCGACAATCAAGAGATGGCAGAACGTAGCAGAAAGAGCATGAGATTTGGAGACAAGACAGACCAGGGTTTGGAAACTGGCTTTGACACTCTGCTTTTCTAAGAATCAGTGTCCTCAGCAATAAAAAAAAGAAAGTGGGGTTGGTGGGTGGGGAGGAGGGGATGCCATCCACAGTAATTACATGAGATGAGAATAGCAACAGCTAACACTTACTGTGTGCTTATTTTGTGCCAGGTACTGATTTGAAGTGTTTTAAATGTGTTTACTCGTCTACTTATGACATTATGAAACAGATGTTAATATTGCTTGCATTTCCCACAGTTGGACACTGAGGCACACAAAAGTTTAGCTTATTTGCCCAAGTCACTCAGCCAGTAAATGGGCAAATCCGGGATTCATATCCAAGTGCTCTCATTCCAGGACCTTGAATCTTAACACCTACTAAATGCCCTTGGGAGGCACTTGACATAGCACCTGGTAAACTGAGGCACTAAATACAGGAATAAAAGAGAGAGAGAGGGAGCAGGAAGAAGGAAAAAATCTACTCCATTTCTCTCCTGGGATTCCAGGTCTCCCAAAGTTAGCTGATAAGGTCTTTAAAAGACTATAGCTCCCCCAAGCTCCTCAAGTTGCCATTGCACTGGCCTCTGTGGAAGAACTTAGAATAAATCACTCCACCTCACTCAGGCTAAGCTAGACACGCAGCGACATACCTTGACTGGTTCAAAAGCATCTCCAACCAATCACAAACTAAAGGCCCAAGACCCATCATATGTTTCAGCCCTCTTATCTTAGAGGGAACTCTGCCTTATCAGGGGTCTCCTGCCTTTCTCTTCATTTGACAACCCTAATCCTGGTGCTGCTGCTGCTGCTACGTCACTTCAGTCGTCTCCGACTCTGTGCGACCCCATAGACGGCAGCCCACCAGGCTCCCCCGTCCCTGGGATTCTCCAGGCAAGAACACTGGAGTGGGTTGCCATTTCCTTCTCCAATGAGTGAAAGTGAAAAGTGAAAGTGAAGTCGCCCAGTCGTGTCTGACTCTTCACGACCCCATGGACTGCAGCCTACCAGGCTCCTCCGTCCATTGGATTTTCCAGGCAAGAATACTGAAGTGGGTTGCCACTCCCTTCTCCTCTGGAGTAGCCTGGTAGGTTCCATGTACATACCACCTCTAGGCAGGCACGGTGGCCCTCAGGGCTGCCACCTCAGAGCTCCTGGAATTGAGAGGAGCCTTCCACACACACAAAGCAAACCCTACCAGAGAATATGTTGTATTCCTTCTGCCCAAAGGATCTTGGAGAGGCAAAGCTGTGGTCACCACAGACAGCAAATGAATTAATCCCAGTAGGTGATCCTCACGGCAAATGACAAGAAGGGTTGAAACTACACAATGTGCTACAGGGTACTTTTAAAATAAAATTAGGACAAAAGAAAGAGAAATATATAAATGTATATCTATCAATATAAAAATGGACTTACAGGGATGCTGCAGGATCACTCTAAAGATAAAGAATCCCAAGGGTGAGATTTCAGACTGCTGAAGAAACTCCAACAATCCAGCCATCCATGTGCACCAGAGAAAAGCTCCTGTCCTAGACTTGACCCTGCTTTTGCCAGATTTCCTGGTTTTGAGGGTGAAGTAAAGCAGAGACTCTCTCCTTTGATGACCAAACTACTGCTACCCCGAGACCCTGTGTGGAAGAGCGAGGGGAGCAGACCTGAGGAGCCTGAGGGCTGCAGCTCTGTTCACTGTCTGCAGAGTTCCCAGTCCTTGGGAAGGGGGAGGGAGTTCTCTCCAAGACCTGCATGTCCCCCAGGCGTGCTGGAATGGGCCCCCCATTCAGGAAAGGACAGCAGTACCGTCAGGTGGTATTAGAGGTTCACTGGTCAAACATGGACTGGTGGCCATGTCCTTTCTTCCTGCTGCTCTGAGATCAGAGGGCTTCCTTAAGGGAACTAACTGAGAACAGCGTTGAATATTAGTAAGTATGGCCAGGCATTCAGGGGTTAGGTGAACTTGCATACATAATTCATCAGTCCTCCCCAGTTATACATTTAAAATTGACTGACTTCTTTTATGTTAGACTACCATGTACACTCTCCATTTTAAAAATCTTACTTATAGTTCAGGGCCTATAGGCTTCAGCTAACTTTGGGTCAGTCAGGCGACCATGGGGAGATGGCCTCATTGTACAGCAGCTTCTGCTTGGAGGGCCCAGGCTCTGCCAAGGAGATTTTCCCAGGAACCTCTTTAAACCCAGACCCCGTGAAACAAGCTTGCAAAATATGGCCCAGGCTCTGACAGATCTGCAACTGTGAAAGTCAAGAAAGGAATAATAAACTGAAGCAAGACAGCTGGAGATTTTTATTACATTTAGTGACACAAATCTTCCCAAAGTAATCTGAACCCTAATGTATCACAAGATTATTCATATTATTATATATTCCAAAAGCAAAATCCTGCTGCAATCCTGGCCCTAACATGACTCCTCAAAACTGAAATAACTCCTTGAGAAACAAAAAGATAAAATAGGAATGACTTAAATGATGGAGTTAGCAGATCAGAAAGTAAGCAAAAGGCAGATTGATTTGTTAAAGGTAACAAAAAGACTCTAAATAAGAATGGGCATTTAAGATCTTACTCCTAAATTGAGTTAAGGAGCTATGCTCAAACCATTAAAAAAAAAACTGAACAAGTGTTACAGTGTATACCTAAACAATAACTGCTACGGAATACCGACTCATTAGAACTGATTTCCTTCAGCTGCTTATGGCCTTCCCAAGCGGCCCTTTTCTGAGAACTGTACCACAGTCTTAATGTAATATAGTATTTTTTTTATTACTGATGACTAACTAGACCTCAAAATAATAAATTGACAACTATAGTTTCAGACACACTGAGAACACACAAGCAGGTGTAATTTACGCATATCTCTCTTTTCCAAGGGTGAAATGTTTGTTGTTGCTTCCCAGTGGCTCAGTGGGTAAAGAATACATCTGCAATACAGGAGATGCAGGAGGCGTGGGTTCAATCCCTGGGTGAGAAAGATCCCATAGAGGAAGGCATAGCAACCCACTTCAGTATTCTTACCTAGAGAATCCCATGGACAGAGGAGCCTGGCAGGCTATAGTCCATAGGGTGGCAAAGAGTCAGACACGACTTAAGCGACTGAGCATGCATGCATGCATACTTTTACTAGGCTGAAATTCTGAGAAGGGGATAAATGAATTTAGTTTTATTTCTGCTTTTGGACTTTTTTCTCCTTTAATTTTTAATTTCATTTTCCTAATTTTCATAATGAACAAATTCCTGTGGTCCTAATGAGAGAAGAAAACTTGATTTTCATTGAATCTTGTAAAAGTTGAAAGGGTTTTGGGACATGGGAGAGGAAAACACTCAGATTACAGTATGATGGGAAGACAAAGCTTTCTGCTTTCAGGCCCTCTCTTCTCTGGGTCTGCAGACCCACAAAGATAAACCTCTACTTCAGTTCATCTCCATCCTCTTCTTGCTCCTCAAGTTGGGTAAGCATTTCATAAAGGTTTTTGCAGTCATTTCTGCCAAAGCAGAAATGTAATTTAGTGTAGCTCTTTCAAAGAAATATTTGAAGGAGGTTATTTTCCTCTTATAAATTTATTAAGAATTGCTAGAAAAAAAAAAAAAGAATTGCTAGAAAAAAAGGAGGGGTAGGTGACAGAAAAGTGAAAGTGAAGTCACTCAGTCATGTCCAACTGTTTGTGACTCCGTGGACTGTAGCCTACCAGGCTCCTCTGTCCATGGAATTTTCCAAGAATACTGGAGTGGGTTGCCATTTCCTTCTCCAGGGACCTTCCCAACCCAAGGATTGAACCGGGGTCTCCTGCATTGCAGGCAGACCCTTTACCATCTGAGCTACCAGGGAAGCCAGGTAACAGAAGGAGTAGTTTAAAATACAATCTAAAGAAAGTAGCCTCATCTTATAAATGTATCCTAGAAACTAAACCTTTAAAGCAAGACTTGAATTCTCCAAAAACAATGCTCCCTCTTCCAAGGTTTTCAGGATCTTATGTTAATAAATAAATGAAGCCTAATGCTAAAAAGCAAACAACCACACACACATACACAGAAAATGGATTTACCAAACATGGAAAATCAGAATGATAGTCTTTTTTCTGGAGGATATATCAGATTATTCCTCTAAATAGCAGCTTCCTCGAGCTCATGGAAAATGTAAGAGGAAAGGGAAGGAATGGGGAAAGGACAGGACAGGAAGTCAAGAGAAGGTAAACAGAGGTGGGGGAGAGCTGAGGGCAAGAGGGGAGGAGGGAAAAAGGAGGAAGGAGGGAGGAAAAAAAGAACATTTCAAGAACATATCCACTGCCAAAAATAAGGAACATCTGAAAAGGCATCTTGACATTTTCATCAGAATTTTAAGAAGTGCTTTCCAAATGGAAAAGAACCTGCCACCCAACTATTGCTACTTTCTATTTCAAGCTCAAAACAAACATACAAACTGAAACACAAATAGTCCAGCTTGACAAGAAAACATGAGCCCCAAACACTTTAATCAGTGACTCTTACCTGGTTACAAGAGACTGGGTACAGGTTTGATTTAAAGGGGGTCAGACACTGGTGGTTTGATACACAGAACAAAAACGGTTGTTCAGTTGGCTCATTCAGTGAGCTCTTCATGATACTCCTGCAGCTTTCATTCAGTCTCCCCTGTGAAATGTGAAGACACTTGACACACTCTATGTGGCACTAAGAAGAAGGCAATCAACCAACACAAGCAAGGAGAAGAAAATGACTTCACTCAATCCCAACCTTGCTGTGCAGCCTCTTCTCCCACACTCCCAGAATGAGGTCATATTAGGTTAGCAAGACAAATACCTGTGTGACCTTGGGCAAGTTACCTGGGCTCTTTCTAGAATATCAGGATGATAACAAGCGGAGTATCTACTTCTTAGTGTTATTCTGAATAATATAGTCCTTAGTAGTGTAGTGAAGTTGCTTAGTTGTGTCCGACTCTTTGTGACCCCATGGACTGTAGCCTACCAGGCTCCTCCATCCATGGGATTTTCCAAGCAAGAGCACTGGAGTGGGCTGCCATTTCCTTCTCCAAGTATAGTCCTTGGCATATAGTGGATGTGTAGAAACTGCTAGATGTTAATGAGCAGAACTGTTAAATATGCCCAAATTAATTCTATTCCATGGAACAATTATTTTTGAGCGTGGAGGGGGCCAGTATAAAATCTGAGGGTGTTCCAAATCCCCCCATCCTCAAAGCTCTTGCAGCCTACTGTGGAGATTCTTAGTCCTAAAATGTGTATTACCCCTGAAGAAACTTATAAAGAAAACTGATGCCAGGCACCACCCACAGAGATTCCAGCTAAGTGGTCTGGAGTCGGGCCTGGGCATCAGCATTTTTCAAAGCCCCCAGATGACTCTATTGCTCACTAAGGACTGCCAACCCAGAAATCTGCCATGGGATTTGTGTGCAAGGCCACTGCCTGTGTGGTCTGTTAGACTCTGACAGGACCAGGAGCCCCTGGAATGAAGGGAAGTGTGTTGTTTTCTGTTATGTGAATCCCCACAAGCCATCAAATGAAAAATCCCTTTGAAGTTGGTGACCAAATCAGAGAGGGCGGGTCCCCAAGGTTGGAGCCTGGCATCTGTAGGCTGGTTTGTTTTGTTGCTTTGATTGTAACAGAGGTGAAAGGACCCTTGTGGGAGGAAGTAAAGTGGGTCCTGCCTGCCAGCAGAGAGGGTGAGGTTAGAAGAAGCCATTCCAGCCATACCATTTAGAGCTGGAGGCCTAACGAACTATGAAAGAATCAGAAAGCAGCATTTTAATTCACTGTTGTCCCTTCCTCACCCACCTTTCTTGGTTTATTTCCTTTTTGCTCTGTAATTTTAGAGAGCTCTTTGTGCTGCAATTCTTATCTGTGTCTGAGGACTCCAGGGCCTGAGTTCCTTGCCCTCCCTTGAGTTGGGATCATTGTAAGTGGACTGGCTCCTGCTGCAGGCCAGCCATAGTGGTGGCAGCTGGGATCATGGGAGCCACTCACAGGGATGGGACACTTGGCAGGCAGAGTTGGTACCATTGCTCGGTCTTCCCTCCAGCCCTCTGTCTCCTTCTTGGGAGAGTTTTCATAAGGAAAACAAACCAATAAATCACAATACAAGGCTGAAGGAAACCTATTTCCTAAGACAGAATTTACTAATTTTTTTCTTACCTTCTCTCTATCCCCTCACATCAGGGTCCACATACTAGCTAGTTCAGGGCTTTAGGTAACTTGATGTTAGCATGATGAAATTCAACACAATTTGACATTTGGTAATTACATGGGCCATGTTTCCTAAGTGGTAATTATGTGGGTTGTCTTCTGTATAAATGCCTAGATGACTATTTTAGAAATGGGAGATTAAGTGGACCAGAAGCCATCTTTAATCTACCAAGCAGAACATTCTAAGGCAAAGCCTACAAAAATGGGAAATTACCAAGCTGTGCTCACATTCCTCTGTGCCAAAGGCAGGGAGTCCTGGCCAGCTCTAGGCAAGGCAACATGTGCCTTCAAGCATGAATACCCATAAATCAGAATTTTAGGAGCCTGATGACAGTGAAACCCTAGCATGTCATCCCACACATCTTTATTTTTTAAAAAGATCTGTAATTATCTTGATGTTGCTAGACTGAAGGACTACATGATACAACACCATAGGACCCTCTGGGGGATGCTCAAAGGCAATGTCCACCAACTCTGCTTGGGTTCCACTATCTTTTTCTCCAGGGTTCTCCTATTACAAGCTCCAGGTCTGGAGGACAGTGGAATTTAATGGGTAAAAGCATGGTCACTGAAGCCATATCCCTTGGGTTCAGATCACAGCTAAGGTCATTCACTAGCCATGTTACCCTAAGCAAGGCATTTAACATCTCCTTGCCCCAGTTTCCCTACCTGTAAAATGGTACTGGTGATAGTACCTACTTCTTAAGAGCTGTTGTGATCATGGAATAGCAACTCACTTAATACAACTGAAGTATTTAGGTCAGCTCCTGGCACTTAGGAAGCACTTAATAAGGAAAAACTATTCTTATGCTGGGCCTGGGTAGGAAGGGAAAGAAGAAAAAATGTGAAAAATGATGACAGCCCACAAAAATGACCAACTTCTTACCACACAACTGACTTTGAGGATTGCCTCATCACTTGAATTTCAACAGTCACTCACAGAAAATATTTACTGAGCACCAACCACAGCGGAAGGTCATCTAACGCAAGGGTGGTGACAGAGTGGTAGAGGAAGGCGGGCTCCTGCTCAGGGCACACACCTGGCAGGTGCAGTTGAGTTCACCCAAGTTAAATGGGACCCCACTGTAACTCTGGCTATAAAGTAATGGGTCAGAAAACAAGAGTCCCTGGCCCAAGGAAGGTGTCATTCAAGTAGAAGGGGCAGACTTTTAAGCAATCGGCCCACAAAGAAATAGAACAACAATGAAAGAAAACTGCAGGAGGCTACAAAGGTGTACCTCAGAGGAGGAGGGTATGCCATGGAAAGCCATGAGACCTGAAAGGCAAATAGAAGTGAGCCAAACAAAGTCAGGAAGAAGTAGTCTAGACAGAGAGCGTGTGCAAAGGGCGCATAGCAGAAAAGAGCTCGTGTCTGAGGAGCTGGAAGAGGGACCATTAGGTAAGGAGTGGGGAGGGAGAATAAAGAGGAGATAAGACTGCTGGTGGCCCCGCACACATGCTGTCTCACGACACTGTGAGGGGAGAACGTAGTTCTGCTCTCCTCCTGGACTCCTGTTCACCACATTTTCCAGGTGCTTTGTACTGAAAGCAGGAAACTGAAATTGTTTTAGCAAATCAAGAAGAAGCACTTAAGCTGCTTACTTACATAGGACAGCAGCTTAAAAATATTTCTGTTCATGCGCACGGTATTTCTTCAGAGGGTAGCCTGGTCTGTTGAGGATATTCTTTATTTCAGAGATGGATTCTTCCTATAACACAAACAAATCCAGCAACTACATTACTCATAGTGTAATATAGGTCAATGATATTGCATGCGTAGTTTTGCATTTAGGAGATCTATGAATCCCGTGTATGCCATATATATTGTGTTCATGATACATGTATATATGTAGATACTATTTTTTTCCCTCTCTCCCTTTCTTTTTCTTCCCTCTTCCCTCCCACTTTCCCTCCCTCCTCCCTTTCTTTCTTCCTCTTTTACATTTTAAAGGGATTCCCCTACTTGAAAAGATTTGGAATTAACAAAGCAAAACAAATGACTCTGCAGACAGGCAATAAAATAATTCACCACCCAGGTAATTAGGGTAACAAATATTCATTTATAAGTATGATCCTATAAATCTAGGATATGTCAGCATTCAAATAAGTCAAGATGACCAATTCAACTACATGTTATAATTAAACCCAACTAAGGGGTGCACTGTCAACCTTCCATCTGAATTGGTTTAAACTGGTGACAGGCCACAGCTAATGGCTGTACACCTGCCGTAGAGGAGTACTGAGTATATCTGTCTATGGATCGGAAACACTCCCCTCAACCCCAGAAAAGTCCAATAGTCAAAAACACCTGATTAACTTTGAGGAAAACTTTCTTCCTTGTTGTGGGCTCACATAGACCACACATGTTCCCAGATTCTTCCCTGCACTGGGATTCTTGCCCAGAGTGGAAGTGAATGTGCTCCAGGCAAACACTGTCTTCTCTAAGTCCTCTCACATGACCATGCTCCCCCTCACTTCAGGACCTCTGCCTGATGCACCCTGTGCTCTGAAGTATTAATAGCTGCTACTCATCGCTCAGACTGCAGCTCCACTGTCTCTTCCTCAAGAAAGCCTGCCCTGAGTGCCAACCAAGTCAAGCACTCCCTTTCATACGCTCTCAGGATACCATGTACCTCCTTGGTGAGCATCACAATTTTATACTTGTTTCTGCAGTTACCTGATTAATGTCTATCTCCCCTGCTAGACTGTGAGACCCAGTTCCCATATTATTTTGTCAGCAAAGATGTCATTTCATCAGAAGTCCTGACCTTGTTTAGGTGTTGCTGAGCTCTGTGGGATGTCAGAAGACTGCAGACCCTTTCATGGATCTTCTTCCATGTGGACTGGAACCCGGGGTGGGGCCTGATCAATAGAGTAAACAGGGTGGAGTATCATGTAGCTGATAAAAGGATACTTATAACTTAGAAGTGAGAAAAAAGCAGCAATATACAAAAGTGTGCACAGTGTAGTTTCAATGTCTTTATTAAACCTACACCTAAGAAAAGCACCAGGAATAAAAACAGCCAAGATGTTAAAAATGGTCTGTGTCTGGGGTGTATTCCTTTTCTTCTCTGTACTTTACTATTTCAGATATTTCTCCAAAGAACAAACCCTGCTTTTATATTTTTAAAATGTAATCCAAAAATTTTTAATACAAAATTTAATCCCTACTGTTTCCACCATAAGGATCTTATTTTATGTTATTTCCTTTAGGCCCTCCAGACATAAATTTAACCACAGGTCTTAACAGTGTCTTCTGGTTACTCAAACATGAAGCATTTTCTCCCTTTCACAGGCACTTTCCAGGACTTTTCCCTTGGATAGAATGTAAGGGAACTCACAACCCCCACCCCACTTGTGAGTCCTTACCACCCATCAGAGCTCAGTTCAGTTATTGATTTCTCAGGAAAAGTCCCTTCCTGTAGAGGAGGTCAGCTTCCCCGTTTCATGCACTTAAGAGCCAATTCATCCCTCATTCATAGCACTTTCCCCAGTAGATATTTTGTCATTATTTGGTTAATGTCTGTCTTTCCTCCTAGGATGAAATTGGGAGTGAGACTCCTAGGCTAATAGCTCATCTCAGGGCTCTGTGGGTCCCGTATGAACACCATATGGGAATTTACTACAGATTACTTGAATGATGAATTCATTCATTCATTTTTGGGAGGCGAATGAGTGCCAATTCTTAAACTGAGGCAGAATTTGCAATGTGATTATGAAAAGCACACTGAAAAGATATTGTGTTTAAGTGCCAAAAATTTTGCAATTTGGATAAAATCATTCTCTTTAATTAATATGTAATGAACACTGGAAATGACAGAGACATGTGGGAATCAATCCAGTTGTTACACCACCACACTAATGATTCCCTCTGCAGTTGCCCCTCCGCTCTGTCTGGGATCCATACCCAGGCCACCCATCCTGGCTCCATGTAATGAGCACAAACCCTCTGGTTTCCAGGAAGACAAGACTAAGAGAATGACTGATGTACACAAATCCATTACCAACCCAGGAAAGTGACTCACAGCAAATGAAAGCACCACCTATAGCACTGACCATACTTAAAGGCAAGGCACATCATTCCTATAGTCCTCTAAGAGTTTTTAAGATGAAGGAATAGAAATATTTTGAAGCTATAAATGAAGCTAGCATTTAAAAATAAGCACCAGCTGGACACTGTAAATGCTTTTTCATTGGTCTTGAGTAACCAGTACCAGAATGATCCCTATACTTGTTACTATATGCATTCAGCACTAAATTTGAAGATCTCTGAGAATGATGAGTCAATAGGCAAGGGTAGTGCTATGCCTTGATTATAGCCTTCTCCTAGTGCAGTGGGAAGAATGAGGATAGGGGTTGAAGGGATGTGCCACTATCCAGTCACTGGAGCTAGGAAACAGGCTCAAGAGTGTTCCTCCCACGTTTAGGACTACCATTTCACCCACAGCTAGTTAAAAGGGTTTTCCATTTCCTCCCTTAAAACCCTGGGCTGATTCTCACTCCAAAACTCACCTTCCAACTCATCCCTGCAAACTTGGCCCTTGCTGATTTCAGTATTGTCAGCAGAAACTCAAAAGGTACTTCTCGTGTGCTTCTATGGTCTGAGCAGGAAGAGACTGGCCCCAATGGCTAACACGAAAAGAATAGTGAAGGAGGCAGAGGCTAAGCACTGGGAGCGAAACCAAGACCCATACGGTTGACTCCCAGGAATCCCTGAGCATGTCTTACAAAACAGAAGATAAGGAAATTGCTTGTTAAAAATCCCTCTGTTTCCAACCTGCCTTTATTGATTAAGCTTGCTTTAGTTTTTTGTTGTTGTTGTTCTTTTTCCCTTCCTTAATTGCATACCCTCCAAGCTTCACATAGCCTACGAAATATATCACAAGACTCCTTAACATCCCTACAGATAAAGCCTCTGACATTATGGGTCACTATAGTAATCACTGCAGATGGTGACTGCCGCCATGAAATTAAAAGACGCTTACTCCTTGGGAAAAAAGTTATGACCAACCTAGATAGCATATTCAAAAGCAGAGACATTACTCTGCCAACAAAGGTCAATCTAGTCAAGGGTATGGTTTTTCCAGTGATCATGTATGGATGCAAAAGTTGGACTGTGAAGAAAGCTGAGTGCTGAAGAATTGATGCTTTTGAACTGTGGTGTTGGAGAAGACTCTTGAGAGTCCCTTGCACTGCAAGGAGATCCAACCAGTCCATTCTAAAGGAGATCAGCCCTGGGATTTCTTTGGAAGGAATGATGCTAAAGCTGAAACTCCAGTACTTTGGCCACCTCATGCGAAGAGTTGACTCATTGGAAAAGACTCTGATGTTGGGAGGGATTGGGGGCAGGAGGAGAAGGGGACAACAGAGGATGAGATGGCTGGATGACGTCACTGACTCGATGGACGTGAGTCTGAGTGAACTCCGGGAGTTGGTGATGGACAGGGAGGCCTGGCATGCTGCGATTCATGGGGTTGCAAAGAGTCGGACATGACTGAGCGACTGAACTGAACTGATAGTAATGGTGGGCTTAAGTTATTCTCCAAGAACATGGAGTTGGATCCTGTTTGATTCAAGCTGGCTAAGACTGGTTGGGATCACTGATCCTAAAACTGTGTCCGCACAGACATCTGATGAATAATTCTTTTACATCAGAGGGCCAAAAACTCCACCCTCACATCATGCCAGGCACCTCCACTTTTGAACACACACCCTATGAAGAAGCATGTAACCTACATATGCCTGGGTAAAGCACTGATTACTTCACCTTTTCTCAACCTCCAATGGTATTTCCTTGACCTCCAACCACCTTTCCTCATGCCTAAGACCTCATTGCTTCTTTATCCTATAAATATCTCCGCCCCATGCCTTCAGGGAAGTGGATCTGAGACTTGTTCTCCCATCTCCTTACTTGACTGCCTTGTGAATAAATACTTTTCTGCTACAAACCTCAGCACCCCCGCGTTGGGCTTGCTGTACACAGAGCAAACGAATCTGGAAAAAAATCCAGTGTTCAGGGCTACCTCTGTGATCACATTAAGGTCAATGGGGAATGGATTCTTCACCAAGAATACAAAGGGATATCCTTTACTCAGAACAGCTGTCTTAAAAATATTATTTTCAGTGCCACTTCCCTGGAGGTTAAGGTGACAAACTATCCTGGTTGGCCCAGAACCGAGAGGTTTCCCAGAATGCAGGACTTTCAGGGTTAAAGCCAGGATGGTCTTAGGCAAACCAGATGATCTTTGTGTGATTATGCTATGTTTTCCCTGATCAAGGCCTTATTTACAAATTCACAGTCTGATTAGATCCAAATTTAACAGTTTAGAGTGACTTTGGATGCACAGAATTTGCTGACTCATCAGAGATAAGTGATTGATAAGAGATAAGTGATTGTCATCATCCTACAGTTCAACTGTGCTAATTCCTGTCACTGACTTGCAAAAGCTGCCACTTGCCATTTCCTCCTCCAGGGCAACTTCCCAACCCAGGGATCGAACTCGTGTCTCTTACGTCTCCTGCATTTGCAGGTGGGTTCTTCACCACTAGCACTACCTGGGAAGCCCCACTGCCTTCCAACAGAGCCCCAGTTCCTTAGCTTGGTTTCCACAGCCCCCCTCTGACTATCAGCCTGGGCACCCACTCATCCCCCAGGCTGCTCTAACTTCTAGAAGCTGATAGCACTCCTTGCCTTCTCATCTTCCATTCCTCTCCTCCATTAACTATCATAATCCAATCCCCTCCCCTCCAGGCCCTCATGAAAATGCCACCTCCTCCATGAAATATTCCAGAATACCATCCTTCTCCTTTATACTCTGATAGCATTTTGTCTGTACTTTTCTCAAAATTCTGCCCTGTAGAAAGTTCTCTGTGTACATTAAAAAAAAAAAAAAAAATTCTCTGCGAGGTTGGAAGTTCTCAGAGATGAGAAGAAATGTCTTAAATGTTAACATTTCCATCTGAGGCCTAACAGGTCGACTATCTGTTTTCCTTCTGAGGCATTATATTTTTCCCGTGTCAGCAAATATTTATTAAATGTCTACTAAGTACCATGAATTAGTAACTGATTCTTCATGTGTCTTTTTTTTTTTTTTTTTTTTTTTGCCACATCACACAACATGCAGGATCTTAAATTTCCCAACCAGGGACTGTGATTGAACCCATGCCCCCAGCAGTGGAAACTCAAAGTCTTAAGCCCTGGACCACCAGGAATGTCTCCAACTGTATTATTTAGATGGAAATTATTCTCAAAACTTAATGCAGAGTAAAGCAGACTGGCCTATCCTTCATTCAAACCAACTATCTTGAAAATATTATCTTTGCTGCTACTTCCTTGGAGCTATGACCAACTGTCCTAGTTGGCCTGGGACCAAGAAGTTTCCCAGAATGCGTGACTGTCATGGTTAAAATCAGGACAGTCTGGGGCAAAACTAGATAGTTAATCACATTAGTAGGGAATGCAGATTGGAAAATAAAGGTTCCTGTTCTCAATCTCTGGTCTGCCCTCCAGACACATGCAATCAAGGTTTGGTGTGTGTGTGATGATGATATAAATAAGCCAATAAACCATGTCTAGAAAAATAGAAAGAAACTATACCCACATATTGGAGAAAGCAATGGCACCCCACTCCAGTACTCTTGCCTGGAAAATCCCATGGACGGAGGAGCCTGGTAGGCTGCAGTCCATGGGGTAGCTAAGAGTCAGACACGACTGAGCAACTTCACTTTCACTTTTTACTTTCATGCATTGGAGAAGGAAATGGCAACCCACTCCAGTATTCTTGCCTGGAGAATCCCAGGGACAGGGGAGCCTGGTGGGCTGCCGTCTATGGGGTTGCAGAGTCGGACACGACTGAAGTGACTTAGCGGCAGCACACCCACGTATTAGTCATGCTTGTCTTTGGGTGGTAGGACTGATAGGTTATTTTTTTTCACTTCTTTTCATTTTTCTATAATTTCCAAACTTTCTATAGTGAGTTCTTTTATACTAGTGAAATCAAAAGCTGGGGTTCTAACATTCAGTTCAGTTCAGTCGCTCAGTCGTGTTCGACTCTTTGCAATCCCATGAACCGCAGCATGCCAGGCCTCCCTGTCCATCACCAACTCCCAGAGTTTACCCAAACTCATGTCCATTGAGTCAGTGATGCCATCCAACCATCTCATCCTATGTCGTCCCCTTCACCTCCTGCCTTCAATCTTTCCCAACATCAGGGTCTTTTCAAATGAGTCAGCTCTTTGCATCAGGTGGCCAAAGTATTGGAGTTTCAGCTTCAACATCACTCCTTCCAATGAACACCCAGGACTGATCTCCTTTAGGATGGACTTGTTGGATCTCCTTGCAGTCCAAGGGACTCTCAAGAGTCTTCTCCAACACCACAGCTCAAAAGCGTCAATTCTTCTGTGCTCAGCTTTCCTTATAGTCCAACTCTCACATCCATACATGACCACTGGAAAAACCATAGCCTTGACTAGACAGACCTTTGTTGGCAAAGTAATGTCTCTGCTTTTTAATATGCTGTCTAGGTTGGTCATTGGAGAAGGCAATGGCAACCCACTCCAGTACTCTTGCCTGGAAAATCCCATGGATGGAGGAGCCTGGTAGGCTGCAGTCCAAGGGGTCGCTAAGAGTTGGACACGACTGAGCGACTTCACTCTCACTTTTCACTTTCCTGCATTGGAGAAGGAAATGGCAACCCACTCCAGTGTTCTTGCATGGAGAATCCCAGGGACGGGGGAGCCTTGTGGGCTGCCATCTATGGGGTCGCACAGAGTCGAACACGACTGAAGTGACTTAACAGCATGTTGGTCATAACTTTCCTTCCAAGCTGTAAGCGTCTTTTAATTTCATGGCTGCAATCACCATCCACAGTGATTTGGGGGCCCCAAAAAATAAAGTCAGCCACTGTTTCCACTGCTTCCCCATCCATTTGCCATGAAGTGATAGGACTGGATGCCTTGATCTTAGTTTTCTGAATGCTGAGCTTTAAGCCAACTTTTAATGACAGATAATAATGAAGAAATAAATAGTATCTATGCCAACTGAGCTGCCTATCCCATTTTCAACAAACATTCTGAGATATGCTTTCCAGAGGTAAGAGAAAAATCTCAATTCTTACTTCTGGGATTATTTTTCAAGGAATAATAATCTTTCATGTCAAGCTGCTCCTAAGGAAGCAAACTGATAAAATGACCTGACTTTTATTCCTGTCAGACCACAGGTCACTCTTCTAGCAAAGAGATGGGTGCTGGCTGCTGACCTTTCTCGGAGAAGGGGCTGATCCAGAAGAGGGCTGGGAGATCTGGAGTTCTGGGAGGTGTCAAATGAAGTTTCCTGGTGAAAATCAGCATCCCCTTGGTTACTGTAACTGGGCGAGGGCTTTCCAAACTTACTTGAATCTAAAGATGATGGTGATTCATTCCTTAAAACAATCCGTTCATCTGGCTCTTTGATAACCTGAGTGACAATGTGCATTCATCTTTAGTTATAGCTTTTGCTTTTGTTTGCTTAATTTAGAGCTGGGGGTTGGGTGGGACAAGGAAGAGAACCGGGGGCAAGAAGACAGAATACCTGCCTCCAGGATCTCCTGCAAATACAAGAGGAGTGGGAGCAGAGAAGACTAGAGACAAAATGCTCAGGAGTCAAGGGCAAGGAAAGATAACCAAATTCGTTTGGTATATATTAACGAGCCAAAATAAACTCCTGCTCTGAATTTTGATTTGTGAGGACTAGGGATTATTGCGTTGGGAAAGAAAAAAATTTTAGACAAAATATTTAAAGGCTATGTCAAAGGAAACTGAGAGTACTTCATTTTCTTTGTGTATGTCCATTGTCATGCTGTAACAGGGAAGCTTGCACCTTCACCTGAACAAGCCAATCAGACTTTAAGAACAAGTGATTGACCACCTCTCTATATTCAATTCGAGAAAAAGTAATGAAAATTACTACTGATAAAGTAGGTATTGAACCTACATACACTTTCACTAGTGACTCATCCTACAAATGAAAGGAGTTTGTATGAGGGGAAAAAACCAACTAAAGCAAAGAAACTCAAGTTAAACTACAGCAATTCCACAAGCAACATGAGCTAGAAATGTATTTTCAACTGCTCATGGGAGAAAGTACAATAATTGACATTATATAGCTGGTAATAAATCATTTTACAAATGCTACTTCTAAAATTACCTTCACGTTAGCTCCAAGGCTGTCAAGAGAAGACACTAGAAGAAAGAGGAACAGGTGTTTCAATGACTCATTATTACCAGTTACTCCTAAAACTGCTATTACATTTATTGCACAGCAGTACAAAAACATTACACAATGAATGAATTATTAGAGAACTTAAATGATCCCTTGTAAATCATACCATCACTTTTAATTCTCCCTGAAGTCACAGAAATTCTATGAGTTTTTTTCTGTCCTCTTGAGGTAAACAATAATGTTATATTAATGGCAGCACATATGGATATAGGAAGGGTAAAAGTGAGTCTAACGTGAAGCAACAAGTTCAGTAGCCCTTGGGCAGCTTGGAAAACACATTTGCCCAGATGTCCACAGCCTAAAAGAAAACCATGTAGCTTAATATAAAATTCAAAGCCTCTGCCTCTTTGGCATTCCCTTTATATTAGGTTTACATAAAATCCTATTTACACAGAAACTCTGAGTATACTTGTCCGAGACAGACAAAAACGAATACATGAGAGCTTGAAAAAACAACACAGTGAAAGTGAAAATCATTATGATTACATTAAGTAGATCTAATACCAGAGAATGATAAGAATTACTAGAAGTAATAAATACACAGACAAAACCAAGACTAAATGAGATTGTTCCAGATTGAAAATAAAATGCTTTTGAAATGAGTATTTGCAAGGCTATGCTAAGACCACCATGGCTTCCCTCAGCTGGCTGGGACTGAGGCAGCGACAAGGGACTGCTGATTCCCCTATGCCACTGGCAATAAGAAGGAAGATATAAAAAGGGATTTTTTTTAAACATGTGAATTGTCATATTCTCTGGGCATGGATGTATGTGTGTGGCCATCTTGTCCCAAAAGCTCTCTTCTACCACACTCCCAGCTGAGCAGGGAATCAGTAGTGCTAAAAAGGCCCTTTTTAGCTATAGCCACAAACTTGCCCTTTTGCCTAGGAACCCCCTTGCTACTGATCCCAGGGGGCTTGCCCTTGTTCCCTTGCTTCTCAAAGTGTTGTCCATGGACCAGCAGCATCGGTATCACCTGGAAGCTTGTTAGATAAGAAGGATTCCAGGTCCCACCTCAGCCCTATGGAATCAGAATCCGCAGTTTAACGAGATACCCAGGTGATTCTAATGCACATTGAAGTTTGAGAAGCACTGCTTTATTCTACCTTAGGCCCGGATGAATGAGCTGACAGGTGACCTAAGGAAAGGTCTGGCTTGGAAGCTACAGGGATTCCAAGGATCTGAGCCCAGAGGTCTGAACGTCTTCTCTAAATGTAGGTGTGCCAAAAACTTGATGTGTGACCTGTACACACTCTGTAACCTCTCTGGAACCTTAGTTCTCCACCTGCCAGGATTAAGAAGAGACAAAGGCCGAGACCAATGTGATACATGACCCTGTTGTTATTTAGCTAGCATTAAGCCCAGCTGTCCTCCCCAGGAACGGACATTTTCTGTTGCTTGATTTCACGGTAATGGGGAAGACAGTGCTGTATTTATGGGCTACATGGGTGATTTTCAATCTAAATATCAGAGAAGATGAAGCATTTTCTGCCTCAAATTCTGTCACCTGTCTTTGACTTGTTGCTATAGAACAGTCACCGTCATCCAAGAGAATATTGGCTTGAGTTATCACAAGAGACTTTTAAGAGACTTCCCCTTAAAAGTAGAAACCTTTCAGGCTAAGATAGGAAACTTGTTGTCAGGGATGGTATAAGTCCAGGTCAGGAGAATGGGCCATGACCTTCCCTTTCTAGCCTAAGAATTAATTCAGGAATGGTTGAAATTCACTGCCATGACATTCAGTACTGACACAGGTTCATGTATTTCACTCATAAAGTTCAGTTCAGTCACTTAGTCCAACCCTTTGCAACCACAAGGACTACAGCATGCCAGGCTTCCCTGTCCATTACCAACACCAGGAGCTTGCTCAAACTCATGTCCAATGAGTCGGTGATGCCATCCAACCATCTTACCCTCTGTCGTCCTCTTCTCCTCCTGCCTTCAACCCTTCTCATCATCAGGGTCTTTTCCAATGAGTCAGTTCTTCACATCAGGTGGCAAAAGGATTGGAGCTTCAGCATCAGTCCTTCCAATGAATACCCAGGGCTGATTTCCTTTAGAATTGATTGGTTTGATCTCCCTGCTGTCCAAGGGACTCTCACAAGTCTTCTCCAACACCACAGTTCAAAAGCATCAATTCTTTGGTGCTCAGCTTTCCTTATGGTCCAACTCTCACATCCATACATGACTACTGGAAAAACCATAGCTTTAACTAGACAATCTTTGTCAGCAAAATATGTCTCTACTTTTTAATATGCTGTCTAGGTTTGTCATAGCTTTTCTTCCAAGGAACAAGTGTCTTTTAACTTCATGGCTGTAATTACCATCTGCAGTGATTTTGGAGCCCAGAAAAGAAAATATGTCACTGTTTCCATTGTTTCCCCATCTATTTGCCATCAAGTGATGGGATTGGATGCCCTGATCTTAGTTTTCTGAATGTTGAGCTTTAAGCCAACATTTTCACTCTCCTCTTTCACTTTCATCAAGAGGCTCTTTAGTTCCTCTTCACTTTCTGCCATAAGGGTGGTGTCATCTGCATATCTGAGGTTATTGATATTTCTCCCAACAATCTTGATTCCAGCTTGTGCTTCTTCCAGCCCAGTATTTCACATGATGTACTCTGAATATAAATTAACAAGTAGGGTGACAATATACAGCTTTGACGTACTCCCTTCCCAATTTGGAACCAGTCCATTGTTTCATGTACGGTTCTAACAGTTGCTTCTTGACGGACATAACAGATTTCTCAGGAGGCAGGTCAGGTGGTCTGGTATTCTCATCTCTTGAAGAATTTTCCACAGTTTGTTGTAATCCACACAAAGGCTTTGCAGTAGTCAATGAAGCAGAGGTAGATGTTTTTCTGGAATTCTCTTGCTTTTTCTATGATCCAACAGATGCTGGCAATTTAATCTCTGGTTCCTCTGCCTTTTATAAATCCTGCTTGAATATCTGGAAGTTCTCGATTCATGTACTGTTGAAGCCTGGCTTGGAGATTTTTGAGCATTACTTTGCTAGCATGTGAGATGAGTGCAATTGTGTGGTAGTTTAAACATTCTTTGGCACTGCCTTTCTTGGGATTGGAATGAAAACCAACATTTTCCAGTCCTGTGGCCACTGCTGAGTTTTCCAAATTTGCTAGCTATTGAGTGCAGCACTTTCAAAGCATCATCTTTTAGGATTTGAAATAGCTCAGCTGGAATTCCATCACCTCCACTACCTTTGTTCATAGTGATGCTACTGAAGGCCCACTTGACTTTGCACTCTAGGATGTCTGGCTCTAGGTGAATGATCACATCATTGTGGTTATCTGAGTCATTAAGATCTTTTTGCTTAGTTCTTCTGTGTATTTGCCACCTCTTCTTAATATCTTCTGCTTCTGTTAAATCCATACCATTTCTGTTCTTTATTGTGTCCATCTTTGTATGAAATGCTCCCTTGGTATCTCTGATTTTCTTGAAGAGATCTTTAGTCTTTCCCATTCTATTGTTTTCCTCTATTTCTTTGCATTGATCACTGAGGAAGGCTTTCTTATCTCTCCTTGCTATTCTTTGGAACTCTGCATTCAGATGGGTATATCTTTCCTTTTCTCCTTTGCCTTTAGCTTCTCTTCTTTTCATAGATATCTGTAAGGCCTCCTCATTTTGTCTTTTTGTAATTCTTCTTGGGGATGGTTTTGATCGCTGCTTCCTGTACAATGTTACAAACCTCCATCCATAGTGCTTCAGCACTCTATCAGATCTAATCTTTTGAATCTATTTGTCACTTCCACTGTATTCATACTGAGTGGTCTAGTGGTTTTCACTACTTTCTTCAATATAAGTCTGAATTTGGCAATAAGGAGTTCATGATCCGAGCCTTAGTCAGCTCCTGGTCTTGTTTTTGCTGACTGTATAGAGCTTCTCCATCTTCAGCTGCAAAGAATCAATCTGATTTCTGTATTGACCATTTGGTGATGTCCATGTATAGAGTCATCTCTTGTGTTGTTGGAAGAGAGTGTTTACTATGACCAGTGCATTCTCTTGTTGTAACTCTGTTAGCCTTTGCCTTGCTTCATTTTCTACTCCAAAACCAAACTTGCTTGCTACTTGCCTGTTACAGGTATCTCTTCCTGCTTTTGCATTCCAGTCCCCTATGATGAAAAGGATATCTGTTTTGGTGTTAGTCTAGAAGGTCTTGTAGGTCTTCATAGAACCGTTCAACTCCAGCTTCTTTGGCATTAGTGGTTGGGGCATAGGCATGGATTACTGTGATACTGAATGGTTTGCCTTGGAAATGAACAGACCACCAAGGGGATGTCTTAACCCAGCAATTCTTGATTATATGATCCAGGGCCTCCCCATGGGTCCCCAAGACCTTTTAGGAACTCTGCAAGGTCAAAACTATTCTCCTAATAGTAAAACATACTCTGTCTTTTTCATTCTCATTCTCTTATGACTATATAACAGAGTTCTCCAAAAGCTATATGATATGTCATGATGACACCACTCTGATGGCTAATGTGTGCTGTATATTCTTGTGTTTTTAAATTCCTCAAGTTTAATGTCTAATGCTAATTGTTGATAGATATCATTCACATACAGAAAAGCTCAGTGTGGCTCTCAATAATACTTAGCACAAAAGGGTCCTGAAATCTAAATGTCTGAGATCCCCTGCCTTAACCTCACTGTTTCAGAGAGAACTGGCTCTCCTCCTTGCTGACATGCAATCTTGTAAAGAAGTGTTGCCTCTCCTGATCTCCATCAATTCTCTGCTGCATCCTATCCTGAAAAATGGCGAGTCTTATTTGTTAGCTATCTGTGGTGCCTTTTCAAGGAGATCCCACCAAGACAAGATGTTCTCTGCTTTTCCAACAGCCACAGCCAGAACACACTCAATGGTGACACTCCTTGGGGGAAGTCTCCCCAGTTCCTCCTAGGGAAACTCTGAAACAGAAGGCATCTCTGCTAATGACTCTGCTCGTGGGAACCCCCTCTCTGGAAACTCCCAGTGACAGGGCACCCGAGAATTAGGCCCTGAGTTTCCAGACAAACGTGTGATTCCTCAGAATGAAAGAAGACTTAGAGGTAGGATGCATTCGTTCCCATGGGTAAACTACACAGGAGGAACAAGAAAATCGAATACCTCTTCTCACTGGAAATGGAAAGTTTGAAAAGTTAGGTTTTCTTCTAGACTTCTGGGAATGATGCTGTGAACTGTTCTCACCAAAGGGCTTTGCACTGTCCACCTGAAAGGAAAGGAATGAGACCTGAACCCACTGTAGCTTGTATTACTCTCTCCTCATTCCCTGTAATACCTTTCTCCCCTTCAATCACAGTCATGCAGGTGAAAAAAGAGAAGGTTGGGAACAGATTAAATCACAGCCTCCAAGTATATAAAATGTTATAACCAACAGGGAAACCTGTTTGTCCCTACTTTCACTGAGGTTAGAACACAAAGATATGGGATATGGGCTAATATGACACAGATCATATTCTAACCACTGGTAAGGCCAGTAAAGAGCAAGTAGAGTTTGTTTAATCTTCTTTTAAAACAGGATATCTTCACATTCCTAAACACTCTGAGCAGTACTGGCCTAGGTGGGGTCCTCCCTGAAGACAAGGAATTTTCACAATGTGATCTTTCAGCCTTCCACATCCCCCTTCAGTCTGAGTGTCTATATCCTTGTAAAAAAGAACAGCGGAGACTGTATTATTTTAGTTAAGGTGACCACATTTTCCTACATTCAACAACGTGATCTGCTAACAGGTCAAAATACTTGAAATAGAGACTCTTCCAGAATGTCTATGACATACAGTTGCTTAATTTTCTTTGTAAAAAACCTTGTTTTTTATTTTTTTAATGTCAAGAAGTCATGTTATACTATTATTCTTCATTCTACTTCAAGAAATAATTTTACTAGAATTTACAATCTTGACAACATCAGGTCCTCTACATTTTAATTTTTCTACTTAAACATCAGATACCATCAGGAAATCTGGCTAAATAAAAGAGTTAATATCTATAAGCCCTTAGGAAAGAGCTTGGCACATAGTAAAGACTGTATATGAATTTGTTAAATAAAAGTATCATGTAAATTTTAATTCCCTAAGAAAACTTCCAACATTTTAAGGTTATTTAGTTCATAATGGTGTACACTAAAGTTGTGTATTTTATTAAAATATATATCAAATGGAATAAATCAGACCCAATATACTCAATTTAACTATATTTGTATGAAACTATGTTTACAGTGCTAGATTTTGCCAGACACTTTTATAGGTTACCTGAAGAAAACAGCTATCCTGTATTTTCTAGCCAAACAACATCTCTGTTCTACCTGCAAACCAATGCTATAACCAGTCATCTAAAAAGCACCTTGACTTTGGGATTTACCATGCTTCATTTCTGTGTCTAATATACAAACATCACACAGGTAATCCTGAATCAAATTATCAACTTGACAATAATATCAATCGTTAACATTCTGGAGAATAAGTCATGAACTACAATGTGGAACAGAGTTCATGAAAAACAGGAACTATATTCATTGAAAAGTTGCAGGATATAAAATTAACACACAGAAATCCCTTGCATTCCTATACACTAACAATGAAAGAACAGAAAGAGAAATTAAGGAAACAATTCCATTCACCATTGCAATGAAAAGAATAAAATATGTAGGAATAGATCTACCTAAAGAAATAAAAGACCTATATATAGAAAACTATAAAACACTGATGAAAGAAATCAAAGATGACACAAATAGATGGAGAAATATACCATGTTCGTGGATCAGAAGAATCAATATAGTGAAAATGAGTATACTATCCAAAGCAACCTATAGATTCAATGCAATCCCTATCAAGCTACCAACAGTATTTTTCAGAGAACTAGAACAAATAATTTCACAATTTGTATGGAAATGCAAAAAACCTCGTATAGACAAAGTAATCTTGAGAAAGAAGAATGGAACTGGAGCAATCAACCTGCCTGACTTCAGACTATACTGCCTGCCTGTAGACTATACTACAAAGCTACAGTCATCAAGACAGTATGGTACTGGCACAAAGACAGAAAAATAGATCAATGGAACAAAATAGCCCAGAAATAAATCCATGCACCTATGGATACCTTATCTTTGACAAAGGAGGCAAGAATATACAATGGAGAAAAGACAATCTCTTTAACAAGTGGTGCTGGGAAAACTGGTCAACCACCCATAAAAGAATGAAACTAGTTCACTTTCTAACACCATACACAAAAATAAACTCAAAATGGATTAAAGATCTAAATGTAAGATCAGAAACTATAAAACTCCTAGAGGAAAACATAGGCAAAACACTCTGACATAAATCACAGCAGGATCCTCTATGACCCATCTCCCAGAGCAATGGAAATAAAAGCAAAAATAAACATATGGGACCTAATTAAACTTAAAGGCTTTTGCACAACAAAGGAAACTATAAGCAAGGTGAAAAGACAGCCTTCAGAACAAGAGAAAATAATAGCAAACGAAGCAACTGACAAAGAATTAATCTCAAATATATACAAGCAGCTCCTGCAGCTCAATTCCACAAAAATAAATGACCCTATCAAAATATGTTCCAAAGAACTAAACAGAAATTTCTCCAGAGAAGACATACAGATGGTTAACAAACACATGAAAAGATGCTCAACATCACTCATTATCAGAGAAATGCAAATCAAAACCACTATGAGGTACCATCTCACGCCGGTCAGAATGGCTACTATCAAAAAGTCTGCAAACAATGCTGCAGAGAGCAAGGAAAAAAGAAAATCCTCTTACACTGTTGGTGGGAATGCAAACTAGTACAGCCACTATGGAGAAGTGTGGAGATTCCTTAAAAAACTGGAAATAGAACTGCCATATGACCCAGCAATCCCACTGCTGGGGCATACACACTGAGGAAACCAGAATTGAAAGAGACACATGTACCTCAATGTTCATTGCAGCACTGTTTACAATAGCCAGGGCATGGAAGCAACCTAGATGTCCACTGGCAGACGAATGGATAAGAAAGCTGTGGTACATATACACAATGCAATATTACTCAGCTATTAAAAAGAATGCATTTGAATCAGTCCTAATGAGGTGGATGAAACTGGAGTCTATTATACAGAGTGAAGTAAGCCAGAAAGAAAAACACCAATACAGTATACTAACATATATATATGGAATTTAGAAAGAAGGTAACAATAACCCTGTATGCGAGACAGCAAAAGAAACACAGATGTATTGAACAGTGTTTTGGACTCTGTGGGAGAGGGCAAGGGAGGGATGATATGGGAGAATGGCATTGAAACATGTAAAATATCATATGTGAAATGAATCGCCAGTCCAGGTTTGATGCATGATACAGGGTGCTCGGGATGCATGATACAGGATGCACTGAAATGACCCAGAGGGATGGGATGGGGAGGGAGGAGAGAGCGGGGTTCAGGATGGGGAACACATGTACACTCATGGCGGATTCAAGTCAATGTATGGCAAAACCAATACAATATTGTAAAGTAAAATAAATTAATTAATTTAAAAAAAGAAAAAGAAAAACACCAGTACAGTATATTAACACATATATATGGAATTTAGAAAGATGGTAACGATGACCCTATATGCAAGATAGCAAACGAGACAGATGTAAAGAAAAGACTTTTGGACTCTGTGGGAGAAGGCAAGGGTGGGATGATTTGAGAGAATAGCACTGAAACATGTATATTATCATATGTGAAATAGATAGCCAGTCTAGGTTCTATGCATGATATAGGGTGCTCAGGGCTGGTGCACTGGGATGACCCTGAGGGGTAGGATGGGGAGGGAGGCAGGACGGGGGTTCAGGATGGGGAACACATGTACACCTACAGCTGATTCATGTCAATGTATGGCAAAAACCACTACAATATTGTGAAGTAATTAGCCTCCAATTAAAATAAATAAATTAAAAAAAGAAAAACAGGAACTAATACTAGAAGTGTTTTTAACATGATAAAAACATATGTAACTGTAAAGAAATGAATCTGTATATATAGTATAAGTACAACTTCGTGGGAAAAAATAAGGCCTTATGAATATCAAAAAAAGTCAAAAGAAAATGTATCAAATTAAACAATGATTTTATTATTCTAGTGAACCTATGGGTAATTTTTTTTTCTTGAACTTTTCTGTATTTTCCTTTACTTTTATAGTAGTCAAAAAAAAAGACTATGAAAACAAGTGTGGTTAAATTTGCCCACTACTTCCTGATGGCTAAATCTAATATAACTTTAATTAAGGACTTTTGACTATGGCATATCATTGCTTCTTCCTGCAGCCATATGTTTCCTACTTTTAAAGTGCGGCCTGGTGAATTCTCTAATGGTCTAGTGGCAAAGAATCCGCCCTGCAGTACAGGGGACACAGGTTTGATTCCTGGTCAGGGAACTAAGATCCCACATGCCATGGAGCAACTAAGCCCGTGCACTGCAGCTAGAGAGTCCATGCACGACAGTGAAAAGATCCCTCATGACTCAACAAAGAGCTCGCATGCCACAACCAAGACTGGAGGCAGCCAAATAAATAAATATATATTTTAAAAAGCTGGCCACTGAACAATGAGCTTACTATGAAAACTCAAGTAGTTTTCTTAAAACTGACGAGGCTTTAGTTTCAGATTTGTACAGAGAATGTGCCAGTCTTTGATATGAATCTTCTACTACTGTCAGTTCATTGATCTTCCTGGATAGTGGCAGGTTGTCCTATGCAGATAACACTATTAATAATTAAATTTATTTTTAATTCTAAAATTAAAAATAGGGATAGTAGACATTTACTCAGCAAGTCCTCTGTACAAGACATCTTTATAGGAGTTTCCTGACAATAACTCTAGGAAATGAGCATAATTTAATCATAATTATTATTAAATTTGAATTTCCTCTATTTATTTACTTACACATCTGTTATCATGGTCCAACCTTCCTTTATTCCACCCTCATTCACACCCTACCATTCCAAAGGACTCTGAAAAATAATTTTAGGCTCACGTGTCTTACTACAAACGGAGGTTTGCTTTCTCCAGGTATTTTGAAAGTATATCCAAGGTTCAGCTGAGCTGGTTGGTCCTGGAAGAAACGCCTGGTGCAATACGGAGAGAGTGGCCGGGACTGCATGCCTGGGGGCACTCTGTCGAGATTACTCTCCCTTGGTTTCATCTTTACACAACTCAAGGGGAATTTTGGTCCATTTGGTGTAGATAAAGGCCTTTGTGACTTACGTCTTTCTTCCTGAAACCCAAAGAAGAGACAATATTTTTAAAGAAAGCTCAACCAGAATATAACTGTATTTAACTGAACTAAGGTAGAAGATTTAACATCTCAGATTTATAAAACGTGAACTCAGGGAAGGGCATTTAAAAATTTTTCTTCAGGTCAGCTTAGTATCACTAGTAGATTTAAGCTATTAACAGTGAGATTTGTGATTTCCCTGGTTGCCCAGTGGTTGAGAATCCAGCTGCCAATGCAGGGGACATGGGTTTGACCCCTGGTCCAGGAAGATCCCACATGCTACGAAACAACTAAGCCCATGTGCAACTACTGAGCCCAGATGCCCCAGAGCCCATGCTCTACAGCAAGAGAAGCCACCACAATGAGAATCCGACATGTACCAACCAAGACTCAGTGCAGCCAAAATGTAATAAAATTTTTTTTACAAAATTAATAAAATTTAAACAGTGAGTTTTATTTGTATTATGAGAAAGCTGGAAAGTATCAAACACCTCCATGCCCCATCAGATGATTGACAGATACACAAATACAGCGAGGGAGGGAGACAGAGAGAGAATTTGGCATATACTTGGGTTCAGCGATTTCACCTCAAGCAATTTATTTTAAGGAAAAAGTATGGTTGTATGTATAGCTATGGAAATTTTTAGAACAATTAAAAACTTAGAAGCCAACTATACTGGTGAGTAAGCACTTTTCTCTCAGCTCCAAACCCACCTTTCAATTTTATGATACTGAACCAGCCACTGCAAATCCCCTTCTGCTTTCCTAGCTGTTCTGTTAGGCTTCACCACTAGACGGTGCTAGAGAAAGACTGCAAGACTAGAGAAGGAGGAAGGGACCGGGAAGTTCGCACAGGAAGATCTCTACATTACGAGATTAAAACAAGATTAACAAAATGGAATGGAAGAAAAAGAGCAATAAACTGAAAAGTCACTGTGCACATTTAAACAGACTGGAGAAAACAGTGAGTAAATAAGGAGAGACTAAAAAGCAGCTATTGCCTTCCTGAAAATTAATCACTGGTTTTCCATTGATGAATTACAGTGCCCAGGGGATTGATGGATTTGCACAGATTAATGACCCTGCTTCTTCAGTACCCCTAAATCCAAAGCCCACATTTTCAAGGTTTATTCTAGGACCCGTGTGAGATCTACAAACTATATTCATTAATTCTCTGTATCATTTTAGAAAGGATTTTGGATGCTTGCAAAATTATGGGCAATGGGGTAAAATAAAAATAGAAAGAAAAGAGTGTGAAGGGGAAATCATGGCTGAAAAAGCAAAATGAAGGTAGTGCTCAAGAATGCCCCAAGACCCTCACTGTTACCAAAAAAAAAGAACCCTCACTGTTACTAAAGGGGTGGCCCCAAATACAACTCTGACCTTCAGCCTCAGCACAAGAAAGAAGGAAACACTACTGTTGATGAACTCAAGAGTAGATGTCATGAAACAACAACAACAAAAACTAACTAGACTACACATCAAGCCTGTGATTGTAGCTTCTGGATCACGCTGTTCCACCAACTATACCATGATGAATACATGCCACACATCATCACTCTAATGTGACAGGCTGAACAAGAAATTTGACTACGTAAATTCAAACCTAGCAATAAGTCTCCAGGTTTCTGTCTGTCCAGTTGCATCTGAACTTGGTAAACCAAGCTGAGGTTGAAATTCTTTAAATTTGTAGAGAAATCCCTGACATTTCTATCTCTGGATTCTTTATTATACTTACAAAAAATCTGTTTCTATGCAGAAACACACGTTCTCTGATGGCTGTCCTTGTAGAAAACTCTATTTTAGGAGCAATGCCCTGAAAATAAAAGAAACAAATAAAATTATTGGAAAGAAGGTCTTTACTTATCCTATCCTAACATGAAATTATCCAAGAACCTAAATGCTCTTTTGTGTAGCCAGCATAATCTACACACATTGTCTAAAATATATACATAACAAATATATATATATATTTATATATATATATATAATGGAACATTATTCAGCCTTTAAAGAGAAGGAAATCCTGCCATTCATGACAACAGAGAATAAACTTGAGGACACTATACTAAATGAAATAAGCCAGACACAAAAAGATAAACACTGCATATTTCACTTATATGCAGAATCTGAAATAGTCAAACTCAAAGAATAGCTAATTAGCTAAAAAACCAGCTAATAGAATGCTGGTTGCCAAGAGCTGGAGGATGAGAGGAAAAGGGAAAAGCTAAGTCAAAGGATATAAAATTTTAGTTAGGCAAAATGAATATGTTCTAGAAATGTTATGTACAACAATGTGACATAGTTAACAATACCATTTTAAAAACACTTGTATTGGGGTATAGTTGCTTTGGGCTTCCCTGGTTGCTCAGTGGTAAAGAATCCATGTGCAATGCCAAAGATGCAGGATACCGGGTTCAGTCTCTGGGTGGGGAAGATCCCCTAGAGAAGGAATTTGCAACCTACTCCAGTATTCTTGCCTAGAGAATCCTATGGACAGAGGAGCCTAGAGGGCTACAGTCCATGGGGTTGCAAAGAGTCAGAGACCACTGAGTGACTAACACACACACACATACATATATTACCTCATTCAACCTTCATAATAACCCTATAAAGGAAGAACTATTATCAATCCCATTTTACAGAGGAGGAAACTGAGGTACATGGAGATAAGCAATTTATCCAAAATCACACAGCCATTGAGTGACAAAACTGGGCTTGAACCCAGATAACCTGAGTCTATACTTAGCCACTCTACATGAAGCTCCACTTAGCCCACAGAGGAGGAGGAGGGGCCCTACCAGTAAGGAATCCACAGTCTGTAATGCAATCTTGTTCACCTATTTAACCTCAACTCACGGCGGTGACTTACAGACAATAAGGAGGAATGTATTTTCTTTTTCATATAAGTACTCATTTTAGCATAACAGTTTAGAGCTGAAATTTACAGGCTATATCCTATGCAATCCCCTTAACAATGAGATGGTGGTAACGATGGTTAGGTCAATAATTGGATTTAACGGTAGGAATTTTTAGAATAAACATCTATTTCTGCTTTATTGACTATGCCAAGGCCTTTGACTGTGTGGATCACAATAAACTGTGGAAAATTCTGAAAGAGATGGGAATACCAGACCACCTGACCTGCCTCTTGAGAAACCTATATGCAGGTCAGGAAGCAACAGTTAGAACTGGACATGGAACAACAGACTGGTTCCAAATAGGAAAAGGAGTACATCAAGGCTGTATATTGTCACCCCGCTTGTTTAACTTATATGCATAGTACATCATGAGAAACGCTGGGCTGGAAGAAGCACAAGCTGGAATCAAGACTGCTGGAAGAAATATCAATAACCTCAGATATGCAGATGACACCACTCTCGTGGCAGAAAGTGAAGAGGAACTGAAAAGCCTCTTGATGAAAGTGAAAGAGGAGAGTGAAAAAGTTGGCTTAAAGCTCAACATTCAGAAAACGAAGATCATGGCATCTGGTCCCATCACTTCATGGGAAATAGATGGGGAAACAGTGGAAACAGTGTCAGACTTTATTTTTGGGAGCTCCAAAATCACTGCAGATGGTGACTGCAGCCATGAAATTAAAAGATGCTTACTCCTTGGAAGGAAAGTTATGACCAACCTAGATAGCATATTCAAAAGCAGAGACATTACTTTGCCAACAAAGGTCCATCTAGTCAAGGCTATGGTTTTTCCTGTGGTCATGTATGGATGTGAGAATTGGACTGTGAAGAAAGCTGAGCGCTGAAGAATTGATGCTTTTGAACTGTGGTGTTGGAGAAGACTCTTGAGAGTCCTTTGGACTGCAAGGAGATCCAACCAGTCCATTCTGAAGGAGATCAGCCCTGGGATTTCTTTGGAAGGAATGATGCTAAAGCTGAAACTCCAATACTTTGGCCACCTCATGTGAAGAGTTGACTCATTGGAAAAGACTTTGATGCTGGGAGGGATTGGGGGCAGGAGGAGAAGGGGACCACAGAGGATGAGATGGCTGGATGGCATCACTGACTCGATGGACGTGAGTCTCAGTGAACTCCGTGAGTTGGTGATGGACAGGGAGGCCTGGCGTGCTGTGATTCATGGGGTTGCAAAGAGTTGGACACGACTGAGCGACTGAACTGAACTGAAGGAAAAATTTATAAAGGGTACTCAGAGTACCTAAACACTAAGGAAAAATTAAAATTATTAATTAAAAATTAATAATTAAAAACAAAATTCTTTCTGCCTAACTTACAAATTCAGTCTTTACCTAACAACAACAACCAAAAAACACAGATTATAATCTCCCCTCAATATTCTTGACCTCAGCAGGAAAAGGAGGAAAAAAGGCTGTTAGGGTAACAAGTGAAATGAAAAAAAATATGAAAGTACGACGAAAAAGTCACATTGTACTGGAGAAAATAAATCTAATTCTTGATGAACTAATAACAGAAAATAAATGAACTGAATAATTTGTCTGACCTTCGCGTGTCATTTATTCTCATGTCCTATAACATTAATGAAAAGAAATTGGACCCTGGGCTGAAATAAAAATGAGAGAATTAGCATAATGCAGTGATTGAGTGCAAACTTCAAAGCACAACAGACCAGTGTGAGAATCCTAGATCCACTGCTCACCAGTTCTGTGATTCTGGGTACCCTTTATAAATTCGCCATACCAGCTTCCCCATGCCTAAAATGAGGAAACTAATAGTAGCCAGCTTGCAGGGTTAAAAAGGATTGAATAAAACAATACACGTAAGGAACTCAACACAGGGCCTGGCATCTAGTGAGAATGCAATGAATATCAGCCATTAGTAAAACTTCAGCAATTTGTTTATTTTTCCTTATAGAATACTTGAGAGAAATTGAGCTCTCTATCTCTTCACAAATTATTTAAAATATACTTTAACTTCATTGAAAGAACTGATACTTTACCTCTAATGCATGAAGATCTTCCTGACAGTGTTAAAGCTCTTTCTCTTATGATGACCTGCATTTATGAATAACTACAAATAAAACTTCCTGTAGATTCTTCTTCCTAATTATGCCTATAAAGTTAAACAGAGATAACATCTGGGAAAATATGAGAAAGTGTCTTTCTTCTTGTCTTGATACTTAGCTGGATACCAGCCCAATGTTTGCAAATGGAATTTATTTAATAGAAAACTTGGGCAAATCAAAGTTAATGTAAAGAGTATCTCCCACCTAATTCTCACCAGTTTTTAATCCCCTTTCTGCTTCTGAAGAGCAAAATCTCAGTAATTCACAATAATAAAGGCAAGCATCTCACAAGTACCATGGATATAAGTGATACACAAAAAACATTTCTGAGAAAAAAAAATGATATCAGTGATATTCACCAGATCTTCAAAGATTATGGAGGGCTTAAAGTTATGGCCATCGGGAATTCCGATTAGGAGAACTTTTTTTTTTTGACCATGCAGCACAGCTTGCAGGATCTTAGTTCCCAGGGAGAACTGTTGATGAATGCTTGGTGTTTGAAGTATCAGAACTAGAAGTCCTGTCATCATAAACATCATAGAAACAGGGGTTCTGCATGCCATCTATTCTGCACAGAATTCTCAAATGGAGACAATAACACCTCACTAAATTAAAATAATAGCCACTCATGGAGCAGTAACAGAAAAGTTTATGCTTCTTATAATTTACAAAGATGTAGGCCTTAAAACAGAGGTCATTCAAGTGACATAAAAGTAGAGAAAACTTTCAGAGTTTCTGCAATGTTAAAAATCATCCCAGATAATAACAAAATTAATATTTTGAACTTGGGTTCAGATAATGCCCCCGAAACAGTAACTGCTGTACTAGTAACTGCCATATCTTTTAAGATCCCTCAATAATATCAGTCTGTCACATGTACCACAATGTTCACTGCAGCATTGTTTACAGTAGCCAGGACATGGAAGCACCCTAGATATCCATCAACAGATGAATGGATAAAGCAGCTGTGGTACATTTATACAATGGAATATTACTCAGCCATAGAAAGAAATGAATTTGAGACAGTTCTTGAGGTGGATGAACCTAGAGCCTGTTATACAGAATGAAGTAAATCAGAAAGAAAAAAACAAATATCATATATCAACGAATATATACAGAATCTGGAAAAATGGTACTGATGAACCTATTTGCAGGGCAGAAACAGAGACACAGACATAGAGAAGAGATTTGTGAACACAGCAGGGGAAAGAAAGGGTGGGACGAACTGAGAAAGTAGCATTGGAACATATACTTTACCATATAGAAAATAGATAGCCAGTGGGAATTTGCTGTATGACATAGGAGCTCAACCTAGTGTTCCGTGACAGTCTAGAAGGGCGGAATGGAGTGGGAGGTGGGGCAGAGGTTCAAGAGGGAGGGGACAAATGTATACCTATGGCTGATTCATGTTGATGTATGGCAGAAACCAACACAACACTGTAAAGCAATTATCCTTCAATTAAAAATAAATAAATTTAAAAAAATATCAGCCTGTGAACCTCTTGTCAGTTTCCCCTCCATTAAGTGGAGATCATAATACCTGCCTTGGCTGACTTAAGAACTGTTATGAAGAAAATATGATATCACATGAAAAAAACCAAAGCAAGTTCACCTGCCAATGCAGGAGATGCAGGTTTGATCCCTGAGTTGAGAAGATCCCCCAGAGAAGGAAATGGCAACTCACTCTAGTATTCCTGCCTGAATAATCTCATGGACAGAGGAGCCCTACAATCCACAGCATCACAGAGAGCTGGACACAACTGAGCAACGGAGCACACACACAGGCAGCACTACTCTATTTTACTGTTATTGTTACTAAAACAATAGCTATGATTAAATAAACTGATGCTACATCTTTCAGTTAGTCTGCATTAAGAGCAGATGACAAAACAGATATATGGTTACCAAACTTATGGTTACCACAGAGAAACAGAGGTGAGGGGGGAGATAAATTAACAGTTTGGGATTAGCAGATACAAACTACTACACATAAAATAAACAACAAGGTCCTAGTATAGCACAGGGAACTATATTCAATATTCTGTAATAAGCCATAATGGAAAAGAAGGTGAAAAAGAATATATATTATAATAGTGTATATTATTACATATATATAACTGAATAATAATATATATCATATATACATAACTGAATCACTTTGTTGTACACAAGAAACTAACACATTATAAAGCAACTATACTTTAAAAATATTTAAATTAAAAAAAAAAGGAGGTGGAAGAAGTAAGCCTTTTATAACTATGTGATAATGTGAATATGGCAGTGACTTAGCCTGGTTAGACAAGACTCCCACGTCTCAGACCAATAGTGGGAATCAGCATTATTTAGCACTTTGAGTGGGCATCTCATCAGGGCTGCTAAAGAGAATAAAGGGGCACCAACCAAGATGAAGTGATCCGCCCACAAACAGGTGAGTGGATCACTTTATTTATTTATTATCAATAAAACATTCAGGTTCCAAGAATCCCTTTCCCAACAGAAGCCCAGCTAGGCACTGGTAACTTACTGGAAAGCCTTCAACTGTCTTCATGAGCACCTCCCTACACATCCCAGGGTGCGAAGGTGTCAGCCGTGGCTCAGGGAAGAGAAAGTCCCGTGTGTTTTCTTCATAGTAGGCCAACTCTTGCCACACTACAAATAAAGGAGAAAATGCATGAGTAGATATATTCTGAAAATTATGTATCTACATCATTTAAACTAAATAAAAGTTGGACCGTTGATGGCAGAGATGACACTCAGATAAAAACAGATATTTTGATCACAGCACCTGGTACTCAAGAGGCGATGTCTTCTACTACTTTTTATTTCATGCATGATTTTCAAAAGCCTTCCCAATCATTGATCTAAAGGGTTGCTCCCCAAAATAAAATAAAAAAGAACATCTCTTTCCATCCATCCATCCTTCCATTCTTCACTTTGACAAATGTTTTCTAAGGACATATCATGGGCCAGGTCCTAGGGATAGAATAGGAACAAGGTAGACAATGCTCTGTTCACCCAAAGGTTACAGTGTAGACTAGGGTTCAATAGATTCTGTGGTGCAGGAATGTCAGTGTCCCAGTGGCCTAGAGAAGAGCCAGAGCTGCCGCTCTCAGCAGTACTGATACCAACCCCAGGAATGTTTTGTAAATCTGTGGGGAAATTTCAAGGGCAGGAACCAGAGGTCAGAGTGTCTTGCAATGCCCAAGACACTCCTGCATAACTTTCTAACATTGTACAGACATTCTTTCAGGCAAGAAACCTTTTTACAATTATCTGAGCCTGGAACCTAACTGCTACATATAAACACAAAGCATTTTTTTTTTTTTTTGCACAATTTAAAAATACACTGAATTTTCAGGAATGCAGGTACCATGAAAACTAAGGAACAACTGTATTTTGCTTTGTCTAAATCTTTACCAAGATCCTTTCGGCACTGTGAATACTACAAATACTACAAAATTGAATACTATAAATACTATATACCAAATACCATACCTTTCTCAACATTTACATGTTAGCATACATCTCATTTTATTTTAAATCACTTTTCTTTGTACTTCTCCTTTATATTATGGCTGAATATTACACAAATTATTTGCAGTGAGCTATATAAAGTTGGTTGGTTATATTATCTGTGGGGCTTCCCAGGTGGTGAAGAACCTGCCTGCCAATGCAGGAGACATAAGAAATATAGATTTGATCTCTAGGTGGGGAAGATCCCCTGGAGGAAGCAATATACTCCAGTATTCTTGCCTAGAAAATCCCAAGGACAGAGGACCCTGTTGGGCTACAGTCTATGGGACTGCAGTCAAACACAACTGAAGAGACTTAGCATAGCACATATTACCTATGAATATTACTTCAATATGGTCAAAAGGATAATACAAAATACTCATCACCAAAAGATCATTTCAGGTGCAATATGATTAAGAATCACTGAGCTAAAGGACAGAAAAGCTACCATCTTAGACCCCCTTGCCTACAAAGAAGGTGCTACACAGTGGTTTGGACCAAGAACACCATCAAAAAAGTAATTGTAGTCAGTGAGGAAGCTTTACTGTTTAGTGACTCTTACTTTACTTGTGAGATGAACTTGAATGAGGGTACTTTTTGTTATCTCGAATGTACAAAATAATCAACCTTACATCAAATAATCTGATGGCTTAATGTCTTCCTACTTATTCCATTTAATATGAATGTTAGATTCTAACAAGGATCAAAGTGCAAAAAGAATGTATTCTACATTTTTCATATTTTTCTACTCCTCCCTTCAAAAACATGCTCCAGCCACAATGAACTGATATGTCTTTCCGCCCTCTGCTACGTACTTCCTCAGCTTATGCTATTTCTTATAAAACATTCTTTCTTCCTTCCCATCCTGTTGAGATATTATTTATCTTTCAAGTTAATGTCTTACAGTATCTCTAACATACTACAGACTATATAGCCCACCAGGCTTCTTTGTCCATGGGATTCTCCAGGCAAGAACACTGGAGTGGGTTGCCGTTGTCTCTTCCAGGGGATATTCCTGATTTAGGGAACGAACTTGCGTCTGTCTTCTGCATTGGCAGGTTCTTTACCACTAGCGCCACTAGCGCCACCCGGGGAAGCCCATCTCCAACAAAACAGGTCCAAAAGAGAACTTGATTTTTTCCACAAATAAGCTCTCCTCTACCTTCCTATTAGAGGAACCAGATCTAGTTAATCAACCCAATACTCCAGGCTCTATCCTTTGTTCCACTCTTTCACTCCTTATAGATATCCATTAGTAAGTCCTGTTGACTACATCTGTTGACTACACCTTTGACTATATGGACCTAGGTTGGCAAAGTAATGTCTCGCTTTTTAATATGCTGTTTAGGTTGGTCATAACTTTTCTTACAAGGAGCAAGCCTCTTTTAATTTCATGGCTGAAGGCACCATTTGCAGTGATTTTGGAGCCCCAAAAAATAAAGTCTGAGACTGTTTCCACTGTTTCCCCATCTATTTCCCATGAAGTGATGGGACAAGACACTATGATCTTAGTTTTCTGAATGCTGAGCTTTAAGCCAACTTTTTCACTCTCCTCTTTCACTTTCATCAAAAAGTTCTTTAGTTCTTCTACACTTTCTGCCATAAGGGTGATATCATCTGAGGTTGGTGATATTTCTCCTGGCGATTTTGATTCTAGCTTGTGCTTCATCCAGCCCAGCATTTCTCAAGATGTACTCTGCATATAAGTTAAATAAGCAGGGTGACAACATACAGCCTTGACGTACTCCTCTCCCGATTTCAAAAGTCTGTTGTTCCATATCCAGTTCTGTTGCTTCCTAACCTACATACAGATTTCTCAAGAGGCAGGTCAGGTGGTCTGTATTTCCATTTCTTTAAGAATTTTCCACAGTTTGTGGTAATCCACACAGTCAAAGGCTTTGGCATAGTCAATAAAGCAGAAGTCTTTCTGGAACTCTCTTGCTCTTTTGATGATACAACGGATGTTGGCAATTTGATCTCTAGTTCCTCTGCCTTTTATAAATCCAACTTGAACATCTCGAAGTCCACAGTTCACGTACTGTTGAAGCCTGGCTTGGAGAATTCTGAGCATTACTTTGCTAGCATGTGAGATGAGTGCAATTGTGCGGTAGTTTGAGCACTCTTTGGCATTGCCTTTCTTTGGGATTGGAATGAAAACAGACCTTTTCCAGTCCTGTGGCCACTGCTGAGTTTTCCAAAATTGCTGGCATATTGAGTGCAGCACTTTCACAGCATCATCCTTTAGGATTTGAAATAGCTCAACTGGAATTCCATCACCTCCATTAGTTTTGTTCATAGTGATGCTACTGAAGGCCCACTTGACTTCCCATTCCAGGATGTCTGGCTCTAGGTGAGTGATCATGCCATCGTGATTATCTGGGTCATGAATATCTTTTTTGTATAGTTCTTCTGTGTATCCTTGCCACCTCTTCTTAATATCTTCTGCTAGGTCCATACCATTTCTGTCCTTTATTGAGCCCATTTTTGCATGAAATGTTCCCAGTATCTCTAATTTTCTTGAAGAGATCTCTAGTCTTTTCCATTCTACTGTTTTCCTCTATTTTTCCTCCACCATAGTTTGGTCTCAGGTCAAAAAGGGAGGGAATATAGCCCTGCCTTTCAACAGAAAATTGGATTAAAGATTTACTGAGCATGGACCCAGTGATCAGAATAAGACCCAGTTTCCCCCTCAGTCAGTCTCTCCCATCAGGAAGCTTCCATAAGCCTCTTATCCTTCTCCATCAGAGGGCTGAAAACCACAATCACAGGAAACTAACCAATCTGATCACATGGACCACAGCCTTGTCTAACTCAATGAAACTATGAGCCATGCCATGTAAGGCCACCCAAGATGGATGGGTCATGGTGGAGAGTTCTGACAAAATGTGGTCTACTGGAGAAGGGAATGGCAAACCACTTCAGTATTCTTGCCTTAAGAACCCCATGAACAGTATGAAAAGGCAAAAATATACAACACTGAAAGATGAACTCCCCAGGTCGGTAGGTGCCCAATATGCTACTGGAGATCAGTGGAGAAATAACTCCAGAAAGAATGAAAAGAAAGAGCCAAAGCAAAAACAGCACCCAGTTGTGGATGTGACTGGTGATAGAAGCAAGGTCCGATGCTGTAAAGAGCAATATTGCATAGGAACCTGGAATGTTAGGTCCATGAATCAAGGCAAATTGGAAGTGGTCAAACAGGAGATGGCAAGAGTGAACATCAACATTCTAGGAATCAGAGAACTAAGATGGACTGGAATGGGTGAATTTAACTCAGATGACTGTTATATCTACTACTGTGGGCAAGAATCCCTTAAGGTCCAGCTCTCATAATCATATTTGACCACTGGGAAGACCATAGTCTTGACTATACAGACTTTTGTTGGCAGAGTAATGTCTCTACTTTTCAACACACTGTCTAAGTTTATCAGTGAATGACAGATCTTGGTTTAAATGTCACCTCATTAGAAAGGGAACAACCCAACCTACAGGAGCCTGTCACTCCCTACCATATCCCCCTATATTATTTTCAACCTAATAGTTATCACGAACTGCTATTTTTGTTCAGGCATTCATTCATCATCTGCTACCATGAACGCTCCATGAAAGCAGTAACCCTTCCATTCATCATTAAATTCCTGCCAAGATTGTCCCTAGAAAGGTGTGAGCTTAGGTGTCAGTTACTAGTACAGGGTTCAGCCAAAACAATCTTGCCTGAAAAGGAATCCTACTGTCAGCATCTTCCATAGGTCCCTTGAGATATCATTCAAGACAGACATATTAAAACTGAATCACAATGTCCAGAAATGAGTGGAAACCTAGATGAGTGGGATGGGGGGAAGGGTGAGAGGGAGGTTCAAGAGGGAGGGGATATATATACTCTTAGCTAATTCATGTTCTTGTACAGCAGAAAACAATACAACACTGTAAAGCAATTATCCTCCAATTAAAAATAAAATTTACAATAAGAAAGAAAGGAGTGGTAAAGTGCAGCAACCCTGTCCCAAGCCTGTGAAATGTGCCTGGGCATAGTGAGTACTATTTTATAACTGCTTCTTGAATGAATGAACGTAATGATTAATACATTAACCACTCAGTAGGTACTAGTTCCGCTCTGTAAGACTGAGTTTCCACAACTGTAAAAAAAAGAAAAAAAAGAGGGAGACACAGACTAAATGTTCTCTAAAATCTCTGCCAATCTTATCATACATTCATTTTTTAATAATTTCTTTTCATTCATACATTCAAGAAATATGCATTGAGAACATACTATGTGCCAGGAGTTCTAGACACTGGATGGATGATACTGAACAAGATGGATACAAGACCTGTCCTCCTGACACTTACAGTCTGTAATTATTAAACAATTATTCAAATAAGCATACAATTTAAAATGATGATAAAGGGAATTCTGTGGCAGTCCAGTGGTTAGGACTCAGCATTTCCACTGCAGGAGGGCACGGGTTCAATCCTTGGTCAGAGAACTAAGATCCCGCATTCTATATGCCACGCAACTTGGCCAAAATAAATAAAATAAAATGATGATTCAAAGGAAGATAGGGAGAGAGGTGGGAAAGTGGGTGGAATTCTAAAATCAATCTTCTACTTCACTAGTTTCATCCAGGCCTTGTTTTGTCAATGAGCCTTTTAAAACACTTTCTGTGATGGGTATGACCTCCTACCTTTGTTGGCCAGAAATAGACTTCCTCATATCAGGGCTCAAAAGTGCCACCTGAAAACGGGAAGTGAAATAACAATTTCCTCACCCATTATTAGCAACAAAACACAACTTTTTAATGAAGCTCAGACCACAGTGGTAAAAAACTATTTCTAGGTTCAGACAGAGCTGGTTCAAATCGTTGTTTCAGCAATTACCAGCTATGTGAGTAAATCATGTATATTTCTTAACTTCCTTTTCCTCTTCAGGGAAATGCAGAATTCATAACAGCACTTGTCCCTTAGGTCTACTGTGAGGACAAATGACAAACATGTGAAGCAGAGCACAGAGAGTGGCTTTACCTCCCATGATCACAAATGCTCTGTGACAGCAGCCCAGCAGTGTTCCCAGCACTACTGGCCTCCATGAACATCGTGTGTTTTCAGCCATATGTTCCTACCAAGAATATGTGGATGCATGGTGTGATGCTCTATCACGGGCTTTTGCTTTTTTCTTTCATATGTTTTGGCTAGTTCTTATCACTGTATTCAAAGTGATAGTTACTGCTTATTATTCCTACATTTAGCAGGAATTAAGATAAAAATGGGAGGTCCAAGAATTGAAAGTGAGTTCTGCTATCTTTGGAATCACAGAAATAAAAAGAAACTGAAAAAAAATAAGTGAGACTGAAATAGGGTTATAAAAACAGAAGGCAGTAAAGCTTTTCAATTCTGTCTCTCTGGTTTGCTCATCTTCTAAAGATCCAAACTGCCACCCAGTGTGAAAATGACAGAACACCAAGGGGATGTTACAGCAAGAGCCAAGGTTAAAAGTAATAAATAAACATATGTACAGGCTGAGCAAGTCTAATAGGCCAAGTGAAATGTCTGAAAGAGCTCAGTGTTCTTAATAATCTAATGGCACAGATAGGGAGGTCATCAATGCCATCAGTGAGAAAGATATCCCCAGAAAATGAAACAAATGAGACTTTAAGAGAAATAATAACTTTAATAATAATACTGGTTCTAGAAATAGCTAACATTTATAGAGCACATCAGAACTGACAGCTTGTTTCCCAGTATGGAGTCTCATTTGATTACCTCTTTACAGGTAACTGAGGCTCTGAGAGTTGAAGACACTTGTCCTAATGCCACATGGCAAAGTAAGAATTCAAAACCAGATCACTGGACTTCCCTGGTGGCACAGTGGATGAGAATCCACCTGCCAAAACAGGAGACATAGGTTCAATCCCTGGTCCAGGAAGATTCCACATGCTGTGGAGCAACTAAGCCTGTGCACCACAACTACTGAGCCCACCTGTGTGCTGCAGCTCCTGAAACCCACGTGCCTAGAGCCAATGCTCTGCAGCAAGAGAAACCACTGCAATGATAAGCCCGTGCAACACAACAAAGACCTATATATATATATATATATATATATATAAATTCTTAAAAAACCAAACAAACAGATCATCTGAGGCAGGAGTTCTTTCCTTGCTAATGCCTAGTAAACATCACTGCTGCTGCTGCTGCTGCTGCTAAGTCGCTTCAGTCGTGTCCGACTCTGTGCGACGCCATAGATGGCAGCCCACCAGGCTCCCCCATCCCTGGGATTCTCCAGGCAAGAACACTGGAGTGGGTTGCCATTTAAAATCAAGCTCTGATTCAGGGAATGGGTGCCAATTAAAAGAGTATGTTAAAAGCTGGACTGAATATACATGACTTATCCCAAAGTAGAAGTTTTTATTTAAGAGGTCAATAAAAGAAAGCACCAAGCTCACTGTCAAACAGGATTATGCTGCCCCACCGGTGTCTATTTGCTTTTTCCCATCTTTGTAAACTGAAGACCCAGGAGTTTTTATTGCTTCTAAGCCAAATTACTAGATTTCTTCATTCTTTAGCAAAGAATGTACAGTCCTATGCAAATCTGAAGTACTTATCTCAGAAACTTAATGGTCAGAATATGTCTTAGTGCTATGAAAAAGTATCAGACACAGTAATACTGACAACAAAATTAAAAAGTAACAATTCAGCCAATGAAGAATTGATCCCTGAGAACCTAAATGTGGCCCATGTGACCCCACAGCACAGTCCACTTGAGACTTTAAGCAAGTCATTTTTACTTAATTACCTAGTATCAAGAACCAGCAGATCTAGAGGGCTCACATGTCACCACTCTATGCCTGGTGCCACCAGCATAATACCAAGAAGTGGCACAGGGTAGAGCATTTTCTGAGTATACATCCAATAAACAGATGTTGCACAAATTAATGGATCAACCTATATTTATTTGAAGCCGAACAAAATTAATTCTATTGAACGATTCAAGTTTAATCTGACTAAAATTACAATCTGAAATTGAAGGATAATAAAGAAAAAGAAGACAAGTGTAATAAAGCCTTCACTTTGTATCTTTTATATCTGATTAATTCTAAGTTATAACCCATAACCATGCATTCAGTTTTAATACTCTCCAGTCATTACAGTTTTGAACTATTCTTGCAACATTCTCACAGATGGATTTCTAGTCAAGTAAAAAACAAATGGCAGTCAAAAATATATCTGAAGTTTCAGGAAATACATATTCAACCTATATATATTATATATATATATATATAAAATATATATGCATAGATATGTGTATATATACATATACTAAATATTAGATATATTTAATATTTATGTACTCATATGTGAGTGTGTGTTTGTCTATATATCTATATATTTTAGGATTGGTTGAATATACTAAATACATTATATATATTAAATGCATTATAAAAGGCATAAAAAAGATAAACAACAAATTGTTAATAGCAATTATTTCAATGAATATTGTTGATGAATATGGCCTTTTACTATTTTATATAATTTAGTTAGTTAAAATTTTTACCATAAGAATATTTAGCTATTGGGTAACTTTTTTAACTCACAAAAAATTAAATAAGACCTGGTCCTGCTTCTATTTCATTAGCAAACTACAATATAACTTGCCACTTATGATATATGGTTGAACACAAAACTGGGTCAAATTAAAAACTCAATGCCCTGATTTTAGCCTGTCACTTTTTTTGCTCTGTTCTACCTACCTAAGAAACCACAGACATATATAAGAGTGTCCATCCCCAGACCCACTGAGATCTTAGGGTTCTTGTCTGTTTTTAGGACCTGCCTTGGCCAATAAACCAAGAAGAAGAAGAAAGAACGTCAGACTCTGGGTCCACTCCATTGGGGCCCTTGATCTGCTTCAAAACCACCACAGTGAGCAGCGCCACAGTCTTCAGAAAAGCCTCCACAGCCACCTCTGCTTTAGCTGAGGTATCTGCCAGGCTCACCTCCTTCTCCCATGCTTTCTTAAGAAAAAGAAAATTTCACACAATGAAATATTAAAATAATGCAAACATATGTATTAAGTATCTGCTGCTGCTGCTGCTAAGTCACTTCAGTCATATCCAACTCTGTGCGACCACATAGACGGCAGCCCACCAGGCTCCCCCGTCCCTGGGATCCTCCAGGCAAGAACACTGGAGTGGTGTGCCATTGCCTTCTCCAGTGCATGAAAGTGAAAAGTGAAAGTGAAGTCGCTCAGTCATGTCTGACTTTTAAGTATAACGGATTTAAAACTTTCAGGAATTTACACCAAAATGCAATGTTTATATCCAGACATTGCTCCAGAGGTAATCAAAGGACACTGACTATCACGTTATACAGAAGGAAACAAAACAAACTATGATATAGGAAAGCGGAAACTTTTAAGAAATAAATTTAAAATGTTAAGGTTGTCACAAATCATATCTAAAAAGAAGAGACCAAAAATATGGTAAAATATATTTTAAAGAAATTATTACATACTTTTTAAACACAAAAAAATCCAAATGATAGTATCCAGCATTAGCCAGGGTATGGGGAGCAAGCACACTATATAATGTTAAATGCAGTAAAAATAATGGAAACTTGCCGGGGATCAGTTTACTCCCAGGTTTTTATAAGATATGGTTCTATCTAGCAATTCTATTCTTTACAAATATATCAAGAGAAAAAATTGTTATAAATATAAAGACAAACAAAGACAAAGAAATCCTAATGTTCAACAATATGACTTTAAGGTTCATAGTAATGCTATGGAAAATACATAGCTATTGAAAATGACAAATAAGTTACCTATATGTAACAATTTAGAGTGAAAAAGTAAAACAAAAAATATTATTTACATACTTCTTATAGACCTATAAAAGCACAAATAAATTCATGAAATTATTTTATGATATAAAAAATAATGCTTTTTGGCCTGTTTTTAAAAATTACAATATAAGGACTTCCCTGGTAAGATTCAATGGTAAAGAATCTGCCTGCCAATGCAGGAGACACAGGTTTGATCCCTGATCTGGGAAGATTCCACATGCCATGGGAGCAACTAAGCCTATGCACCACAGCTATTGAGCCTGTGCTCTAGAGCCTGGGAACCACAACTACGAAGCCCATGTGTTGCAACTACTGAAGCCTGTGCACCCTAGATCCTGTGCTCAGCAACAAGAGAAGTCAGCGCAATGAGAAGCCCACACACTGCAATGAAGAGTAGCCACTGCTCGCCACAGTTAGAGAAAGGCCACACAGCTTCAAAGACCCAGCACCGCCAAAAACAAAATAAATACATACATAAAAGTTAGTTTTAAAAAAGTACAATATAACAGTGACATACAGTTGGGGAAGCTAGTAAAAGACAATATATATGACCTTATTTACTTAAAAAATCCATATCCATATGTTCTAACCACAGAAAAGTATCAAGAAACATGACCACCAAGTATCACCAAAACATAAATAAAGGTTCCTTCATAATTTGGGAGTGCTTTTTACAAGTCAAAACTGGGAAGTTGGTAAGGGAAAAGGTAAAATGTATGGTAGCAAAGACCAGAAGCATATGTGAAATGTTTCTGAGTTTTAGGTATCCTCTCTCTTTCTCACATACACACACAGACTTTAAAATCACCAGATAATCAGCCACACTGAGAAACTCTGAGAATTGGTGTCACCAGGTGGCAGTTACTACTTGCTCTCATTAGCTCAGGTCTCTTGCATAACACAAAACAAAGGCATTACAGAATGCTTTCCTCCTCAAGTCCCATGATTCTTGCACAGAGGTCACAAACTTTTTCTGCAAAGGGCCAGAGAGTAAAGTATTTTAAGCTTTGAAAGCCATATAGTCACAACTAGTCAACTCTCACTGTAACTAACACAAAAGCAGCCATAAACACTTCTATGAAGGAGTGTGGATAAAAACATCACAGATGATGAAATTTGAATTTCATATAATTTCCATTGATCAATAAAACTCTTTCTTTCTTTTTTTTTTTTTTTTGCTGTCTTGTATACAGGGTTATCGTTACCATCTTTCTAAATTCCATATATATGTGTTAGTATACTGTATTGGTGTTTTTCCTTCTGGCTTACTTCACTCTGTATAATAGGCTCCAGTTTCATCCACCTCATTAGAACTGATTCAAATGTATTCTTTTTAATGGCTGAGTAATACTCCATTGTGTATATGTACCACAGCTTTCTTATCCATTCATCTGCTGATGGACATCTAGGTTGCTTCCATGTCCTGGCTATTATAAACAGTGCTGCGATGAACATTGGGGTACACGTGTCTCTTTCCCTTCTGGTTTCCTCAGTGTGTATGCCCAGCAGTGGGATTGCTGGAAAAACTCTTTCTTTAAAAAAAATTTTTTCCAGCCATTTAAAAATGTAAAAACCACAGACAGTTTGGCTGGCAGTTCCTTAAAAAGCTAAACATGGAATTACCATATGATCTATCAATTCCACTCCTAGGTATATAACCAAATATAAGAGAACTAAAAACACACATACCTACACAACTTGTACAGGAATGTTCACAGAAGTGCTACTCATAATATCCAAACATTGGAAACAACTCTAATGTCCATTAATTGATGAGTGGATAAACAAAATATGGCATATTCATATAAAAGATCATTAGTCATAAAAAGGAATGAAGTACTGATATATGCTACAAGGATGAACTTTGAAAACATTTTGCTAACTGAAAGAAGTCAGACATAAAGGGCACAAATTGCCTAATTCCATTTACATGAAAAGTCCAGTATGAGAAAATCAACTAGAGACAGAAATTAGATTAGTGGTGGCCAGGGGTTGGGAGGAAGAAAGAATGAAGAGTGAGTGCTAATGAGTACAAGGTTTCTTTGGAGGGAATAAAAATTCTAAAACTAGATAAGTGGTGATGGCTACACAATCTTGTGAACATACTAAAAATAACTGAATATACTTGAAAATGGTGAATTTTATAGTATATGAGTAAATCTCAGTTCTTTAAAATGTGGAAGCCAATCCCAGCTCATGGGTCATACAAAAAAAAACCACAGCTAGATTTGGCCTGGGGGCTGTAGTTTGTCAACCCTGTTTTAGCATCAACAGAGAAGATGGCTTTGGACTAAACTCAGACACACACACACACACACACACACACACACTCACTCACTCACTCCACAAATTACAACACCGTCAAAAGCAAATATTTGAAAGAAGCTGAGTTGGGACTAAAAAAATTATTTGATAATTATTACATAAAACTGTGAAAAAGTGGAAAGTCAAAGAACCAGTTCAAGTTATGCTTACTAATATATCAAAGCCATAAAGTTACTCTTCTGAAAGTGGGAAAAATTCAATAGACCAGTTGGGGAGAGGGAGCATGTGTTACAGAAAGCACAACTTTTAAATGCAAGTCACAATTGTGTCACGCCAAAATCCTTTTAAAATTGTTAGATAGCATCACCAATTCAGTGGGTATGAATTTGAGCAAACTCTGGGAGACAGTGGAGGAGAGAGGAGCCTGGTGTGCTACAATCCATAGGGTCGCAAAAAGAAAGACATGACTTAGCGACTCAATGACAAAAACAACAACAAAACTAATTTAGAAATTCATTTATTGGCACATTACCTGGAGACACTAGCTGTATTAACTCAAATCTGGTTAGAAAGCCTAAAAAGAAAAAATTAGATTTTAATACTTCAGAATATTGTCAGAGTTTTTCATTAATTACTAAGTGTAAAACTGCCATAACACCCTATTTATATTACTAAAATAATAATAAGTGGCATACCACCAATGAATCAGGTATTTCTAGACCCAACATATTGGGACATGTGGTAAGAATAACTGAGTTATAAAAATAGATTTTGTCCCCTGAAAAGTATCGACAAAATGTGATATTTTCTCTCTCAAAAATGTATTCATAAATCACCAAAATAACAATATATTTTTCATTTTAAAATTCAAAATACTGTTATCCATTAACCCATAAAAACTTACCTTGCTTAAAAGAGTATGCTATTTGACTATATAAATAAAACAACAATTTTTTATCTTTCCTGAGTTCAAAATATATTTAGAAATAGTGTCTATACTCAATATGTTAGCAAGTTTGGAAAACCCAGGAGTGGCCACAGGACTGGAAAAGGTCAACCTTCACCCCAATTCCCAAGAAGGGGAGTACTAAAGAATATTTAAACTACTGGACAATTGTGCTCACTTCCCATGCTAGTAAGGTTATAGTCAAAATCCATCAGGCTAGGTTCAGCAGTACTTGAATGAGAACTTCCAGATGTACAAGTTGGGTTTAGAAAAGGCAGAGGAACAAAAGTTTAAATTGCCAACATTCACTGGATCATAGAGAAAGCAAGGGAATTCCAGAAAGACAACTACTGCTGTTTCATTGACTACGCTAAAGCCTGTGACTGTGTGAACCATAACAAACTGTGGAAAACTCTTGAAGAGATGGGAATACCAGACCATCTTACTGTCTCCTCAGAAACCTGTATGCAGGTCAAGAAGCAACAGTTAGAACCTTATACGAAACAACTGACTGGTTCAAAATTGAGAAAGGAGTATGAAAAGGCTGTTTATTATTGTCACCCTGTTTATTTAACTTATATGCAGAGCACATCACTCAAAATGCCAGGCTGGATGAGTTACAAGCTGGAATCAAGACTGCCGAGAGAAATATCAACAACCTCAGATATGCAGATGATACCACTTCTAATGGCAGAAACTGAAGAGGAACTAAAGAGCCTCTTGATGAGGGTGAAAGAGGAGTATGAAAAGGCTGCCTTAAAATTCAATATTAAAAAAACTAAGACCATGGCATCCAGTCCTATTGCTTCATGGCAAATAGAATGGGAAAAGGTGGAAGCAGTGAGAGATTTCCTTTTCTTGGGCCCAAAATCACTGCAGATGGTGACTATAGCCATGAAATTGGAAGACGCTTGGTTCTTGAAAGGAAAACTATGACAAACCTAGATAGTATATTAAAAAGCAAAGACATCATTTTTCCAACAAAGGTCCATACAGTCAAAGTTATGGTCTTTCCAGCAGTCATGTACAGATGTGAGAGGCAGACCATAAAGAAGGCAGAGTGCCAAAGAATTGATGCTTTCAAATTGTGGTGCTGGAGAAGACTCTTGAGAGTCCCTTGGACTGCAAGGAGATCAAACCAGTCAATCCTAAAGGAAATCAACCCTAAATGCTCTTTGGAAGGACTGATGCTGAAGCTCCAATACTTTGGCCACCTGATGCCAACAGCTGACTCATTGGAAAAGACCCTGATGCTGGAAAGATTTAAGGCAGAAGGAGAAGAGGGCAACAGAGGATGAGATGGTTGGATGGCATCACCAATTCAATGAACATGAACTTGGACAAACTCCAGTGATGGACAGGGAGGCCTGGCTTGCTCTGGTCCATTGGGTTGCAAAGAGTCAGACACGACTTGGCAACTGAACAACAAGGATATGTTTTATAAGGATAAGAATAAAATTCAAATATTAAAAGTAATTTAAAATACAAATGATATAACAATAAAAATCAGTAAAAATAATTCCCACAAAATATTAGAAGTGAAAACATTTTAATATAGACAATAATGGTGATTACAGTTAATAATACTGTATTATATACCTGAAAGTTACTGAGAGTAGATCTTAAATGTTCTCACCACAAAAAAAAAAAGGTAATTATGTGATGTGATAGAGGTATAACCTAACACGACTGTAGTAATCATTTTGCAAAATACCTGAGTATCAAATCCACATGTTGTACACCTTAAACTTACACAATGTTGTATATCAGTTACATCTCAAAAAAGCTAAAAAAAAAAAAAAGCTAAAAAATACATACCATAAAAGTAAAATTCTTCCTTTGTAGACTTAAGAAAAACATGAATATGTAAGAACAAAATTTTAAATGCCAAGAAAATTAAAGGCCAAGACAGCCCATAATTTTAAGTTTTCCAAACAGGAGGGAGGATTATATTCTTTTCAACCATCACCCCAAAGGTAATGTGTTGCACTTCATCTATCTCAGTTTCTAAATTCCTTATATTCAATTAATTATCACCACAAGCCATGCCATGAATTGGAAGACTTAATATTGTTAAGATGCCAATATTCTCCAAGATGATCTACAGGTTCAATGCAGTCTATCAATGCCTATCAACTTTCCAGTTGGCTTCTTTGCAAACTGACAAGCTGATCCTAAAGTTCATATGGCAAACTAAGGGAACCCAAATAGGAAAAACAATCTTGAAAAAGAACTTCCTGGTTTTAAAACTAACCATAAAGCTATAATAAACAAAATAGTGTGGCACCAGCATAATGACAGATACATCAATCAATGAAATAGAATTGAGACCCTCCAAAAAAACCCTCACACATATAGTCAGTTGATTTTCAACAAGAGTGTTAAGACTATTCAATGGGGAAAAAATACTCTTGGTAATAATGGTGTGAAGACAACTGGCTATCCAGATGGGAGAGACTGAAGTTGGACCCTTCAGTTCAGTTCAGTCGCTCAGTCGTGTCCTACTCTTTGGGACCCCATGAATTGCAGCACACCAGGCCTCCCTGTCCATCACCAACTCCCGGAGTTCACCCAGACCCACGTCCATCGAGTCAGTGATGCCATCCAACCATCTCATCCTCTGTTGTCCCCCTCTCCTCCTGCCTCCAATCCCTCCCAGCATCAGAGTCTTTTCCAATGAGTCAACTCTTTGCATGAGGTGGCCAAAGTACTGGAGTTTCAGCCTTATCATCATTCCTTCCAAAGAACTTGCCATTTATAAAAATCAACTCAATATGTACTATAGACCTAAATGTAACAGCTAAAATGATAAAACTCTTAGAAAAAACCAAAGATCTTTGAGTTAGTGCTTCCCTGGTGGCACAGTGGTAAAGAATCCACCTGCCAATGCAGGAGACACATGTTTGATCCCTGATCCATGAAGATATAAAAAGAAGTCAAATATTGACACATGTTGTAGCAGGAAGAATCTTAGAAATGTTATGCTAAGATAAAGAAGCCAGTTACAAATGACCACATATTATATAATTCCATTTATATGAAATATATCCAGAATAAGCAAATCTATAGAGGCATATAGTTTAGTTAGTAGTTGTCTAGGGCTGGAAGGGATGAGGAAGAATGGGTATATAGCTTCTTTTTGTGGTGATGAAAATGTAAAATTGATTATGGTGATGGTTACATAACTATGTTAAGATATAAAAATCATTTAATTGCAATAAAATAAAAAACAGAATCATACCATCTAGTAAATCCCATCTATATCTAGAATATGGTTTTCAATTCAATTAACATGATTCAAATTTTACAGACTATCATGAACATAAATATGGGTTAAATATGGAAGTATCACAACTTATAATACAACAGAATTTTATATCTATGAATTACATATACACAATAGTCTCTCACTCTCTTTTGGGGCAGGGGGTGTAGAGGGGAGTACCTACTTTCTAAAATGTCTGCTACAGCTCCAGGATCTATTGCATTTTCAAATACCTATAGGGGAAAAAAATGGGGGAAATAAATCTTCCAAGTTTTATTAATATATACTTATATAAAATTTAGATCATTTTCTTCAAAATTATTAACACATATCAAATACAGCCATATGACACTTTAGGATTCAAAAGGAGTGCCTTTAACAGCTATGTGGTTAAAAGTTCAACAAGTGACTACAGAGGAAATGAATAAGAATTAACACAATACAAACAACAAGGAAAATTTGAGTTGGCTGAAACTACCACATGTTCAAAATGTCATCCACTCGACCTGGCCCCACAGTCTGTTCCTAAAAGCACATCTGATATCAACCTCAAACAGTCTTGTTTGAGTATCTAGAAAAACATCCTGAATACAACAGATATTCACTATATGTTAACTGAATGAATGACTTCTCTTCCCAAACAACTGGTTGTGCTAAAAAGGAACATACATAAAAATTCTATGTGTAACACAAAACAAAAGCTAAATACTCATAGCTAGACTCCCACAGAATCCAAAAATAACAAAAGAGAGAGAGCCTCATGAGTTTTAGGTATATCATGAACCACAAGAAAAACACTGTGATACCTGTCTCAGTTCAGTTCAGTTCAGTCACTCAGTCGTGTCTGACTCTTTGTGGCCCCATGAATTGCAGCACGCCAGGCCTCCCTGTCCATCACCAACTCACGGAGTACACTCAAACTCAGGCCATTGAGTCAGTGATGCCATCCAGCCATCTCATCCTCTGTCGTCTCCTTCTCCTCCTGCCCCCAATCCCTCCCAGCATCAGAGTCTTTTCCAGTGAGCCAACTTTTGCATCAGGTGGCCAAAGTACTGGAGTTTCAGCTTTAGCATCATTCCTTCCAAAGAACACCCAGGACTGATCTCCTTTAGAATGGACTGGTTGGATCTCCTTGCAGTCCAAGGGACTCTCAAGAGTCTTCTCCAACACCACAGTTCAAAAGCATCAATTCTTCGGCGCTCAGCCTTCTTCACAGTCCAACTCTCACATCCATACGTGACTACTGGAAAAACCATAGCCTTGACTAGATGGGCCTTTGTTGGCAAAGTAATGTCTCTGCTTTGAATATGTTATCTAGGTTGGTCATAACTTTCCTTCCAAGGAGTAAGCATCTTTTAATTTCATGGCTGCAATCACCATCTGCAGTGATTTTTCAGCCCCCAAAAAATAAAATCTGACACTGTTTCCACTATTTCCCCATCTATTTCCCATGAAGTGAGGGGACCAGATACCTGTCTAGACATAGCCAAATGTGTTCATTCTGTCCTTCATATAAAAGGGCCTAGGACTGAAATAAAAGCATACCATGCCCCTCTTTCTGAACTTTAGAATCTTGTTTTAAAAAAAAGTTTTCAGTAGACTTTGATTTCAGGTATCCAATTTCTGATTTAAATGGTGCTTAGCCTTAAGCATGATTAAAATCTACTCTTGACCCAAAACCAGGTCTGCTTTAATGACAAAAGTAGAAGCTGTCCCCTGTAATCCATTTTTGTCTCACTGACTTGGATATAACAAGTAAATGTGGGTGAGCTGTGATTTTTTCCAAAACTGTTTCAGTAATATTTCATCCTTTCTCTTCATGTCTAAGAATTATTCAAGGATGATTATGGGAAATAAATGATCAACATGAGCTGCTTAAACACAATGGCTCTTACATTCTTTATGAATAATTTCTTATTTACCTGGCTGCTTTAGAACACTGAATTCTGAATTACTCAGAAGGTCCAATGTTTTCATTACTCACTGCCAAGTATTTGCAGCTAAAGAACAGAACAGATACAAGAAAGCTGGAAAACTAGTAGAAAATCTGAATATGAACCCAAAGAGCTCACACAAGAGGGCAATTTTTCAAAATTTAAAATAAAGCATTTACGGATAACCAACAAGGATAACCTACTGTATAGCACATGGAACTTTTCTCAATGTTGAGGCAGCCTGGATGGGAGGACAGTTTGGGGGAATATGGATACATGTACATGGCCTGAGTCCCTTCACTGTTCACCTAAAACTATCACAGTATTGTTAATTGGATATATCCCAATATAAAATAAAAAGTTTTTTAAAAAATTAAGCATCTTATGTAATTGCACTTTATAAAATGAAAAATGGTCCATAATGTTTTTTACTAGTAATCTCAAATACACAGTTTTGTGACATCAGTAATGGCATCTACAGTGACTCTGAGACTCATTCTCCTCTTTTGCAAGTCAGGGAGGTGGGACTGGATGACCTCCAAGGTCATTTATAGATTGATTTACAGCTTTTACAATTTTACATTCTCGAGTTTATATAAAAATATTTTTAAAGTCTTCTAAATAAGCACATTTAAAGTTGATAAAACTAATAAGGAAATTCTTGGAGGAAAAAATACACTGAATTTTCTCCACCCACTTTTTACCATGACCAATATCAAAATGGCAGTAGATTCCTTTGTATACTGACTGTATATTCTAAGATAATATCCATTTATTCCTTTCTTACCCAGCCAGTTAGGAAGACTCTATTTAAATTAACAGACTGTGATTTATAAAAATATTACACACAGCCCTAGACCTTTCAAAAACATCAATAGTCATCTTCTCTGTTGTTGTTGTTGTTTTTCTGGCTGTGCCACACAACTTGGAGGATCTTAGTTCCCCGATTAGGGATTGAACTTGGGCCTCCTGCAGTAGAAACCTAACCACTGGACTGTCAAGGAACTCCCTCCTTTCCTACTCTCAGTTTGAAACATACATGTCATTTTCTGGGCACCACCAACCAGACCTTTTAAAGTGATAGGCCCTATCCTGGAGCCTTCCCACATTCATACCCTTCCCCAAAGAAGCACCTCAGTGATACTGTTTGGGACAAAATCATAGACTTATCAAGGTTAAAACTGATTCAATCTCTAAATTCCAAAGAAAAACCTTAAGAGATTGTCAGTGATTGGATGGTAACAAAATTAATATTTCATGAAAGTGGGAAGAGGGTTAGTAACATTTGGCTATTTATATATTTGACATTCATTGGAATGGAATCTAGTCTTTATCACTGTAGCTAAATAAACCAGATATGACCTAAGGAGACTCAGAAAATGTAAAGAACCTTCTTGTTTTGTTACAGGATTTCAGATACAGGGTTTAACTAATTTGGTTAGTTTGGGGTATTTTTCTGGGCCTAAAAAGTTTGTTTTTGAGGTCTGCTAGTTTACTGATAATCTCTATAAGAAATTTGTCTCAGTTGCTTCTAACATCTCCAAAAACATTCAGAAAATGCTCTCTGCTCCAGTTAGAAAATGCCATGGGAGTTCCAAGAATAGAAAACAACCACCAGGGTACTTAGCACTAGTTTGACAGAACTTGGCTCAGATCTGGGATTCAAAACAAGTCCTCCAACTATGGTTCTGCACTGTGCTGAGGTGCCTTCATGTAATTTTTTAAAACAAAATTTACAAATAACTTTATAAAAGCTGTGTTCTTTATAAAAACCAGTAAATGATCTTCAAACAACAGAATTTGAATTTCTCTATTTAGCAAGGAGAAAGTCAAGATCACCTTTTCAAACCTCATGCTTCGCTGAACCATAATAGGGAACATAGAAGGAAAGCAGTCTGTCTCCAGGTACTGATTCAGGAGGTAAACTCCAAGGAACACATCATGCTTGTCAGGAAGGAACACCCCTGGGCAAGAAATCTTTAAAAAAAAAAAAAAAATAGAGAAAATGGATTTGTTTTTGTTTTGTTCTGTAAAGGCTCTATTTTCCCTAACCTCCCACGTCAAATCCTCCCCACCTCCCCACCACCACCAACTCTCACCTTCTCTCATAACACCACCCTCCCCTCCCCTCCCCTTGCGCAAACTGGAAAATCCACTTTCCTCCCACATCTCCGCCAGGTGTCACAATCGTTCTCTCCCTGGCTCCTCTCCCCGCCCCTCCAGGATGGCAGTGCGGAAGCGGAAGAGGCTGCAAGGCTGGGAATCTTCTTCTTAGGCCGGCCAGGTACTGTGGTCCGGGCCGCTCGCCGCGATGCAGAGCCCACGAAGGAACGCCGAGGGACGCCCGCTGGGCACCTGCGACCCCAGCAGCAGCGGCAGTCCGGCCCATGGCGGCGGCAGCAGGTTCGAGTTCCAGTCTCTGCTCAGCAGCCGCATGCCGGGCGCCGACCCCACCAGCGCCCGTCTCCGCGCGTCTGAGAGCCCAGTGCACCGCCGCGGTTCGTTCCCCTTGGCTGGGGCGGGCTCCTCTCAGGCGCTCCCGCCCCAGCTGCCCGAGGAGGACCGCATAGATCTGAACCCGTCCTTCCTGGGCATCGCCCTGCGCTCCCTACTGGCCATCGACCTGTGGCTGTCCAAGAAGCTGGGGGTGTGCGCGGGGGAGAGCTCGTCCTGGGGCAGCATGAGGCCCCTTATGAAATTGCTGGAGATCTCGGGACACGGCATCCCCTGGCTGCTCGGCACCCTCTACTGCCTGTCCAGGAGCGACAGCTGGGCCGGGCGCGAGGTGCTGATGAACCTGCTCTTCGCCCTGCTGTTGGACCTGCTACTGGTGTCCCTCATCAAGGGGCTGGTCCGCAGGCGCCGCCCAGCCCACAACCAGATGGACATGTTTTTCACTATTTCGGTGGACAAGTACTCCTTCCCTTCAGGCCATACCACCAGGGCCGCCCTTGTGTCGCGCTTCATCCTGAACCACCTGGTGCTGGCCATCCCACTGAGGGTGCTGGTGGTACTCTGGGCCTTCATCTTGGGTCTCTCCAGGGTCATGCTGGGGCGGCACAATGTCACCGACGTGGCTTTTGGCTTTTTTCTTGGCTACATGCAGTACAGCATCGTGGACTATTGCTGGCTTTCACCGCGCACTGCTCCGGTCCTCTTTGTACTGTGGAACCAACCGTGACACCATCTCTTTCACTGTGGCACCAGGACATCTGAAGGTTTCCACCCGTGATGATACTGACATAAACCAGCAGTCATCATGTTTGCCCCTCTAAGGACATTTCAGGTTTCCTTTTGGGATTTCAAGTGACCTATCTTCTTAATTGGAGAAGGCAATGGCAATGGGTTGCTAGGCTAGAGCACAGTGGTGACCATTACTGATCACAGCCATATTACAGAAAGCAAAAAAAAAAAAATCCCTCTATTATATACTTATTAAATAACTCTTTATCGCTCCAGGAAAACTTTAAAGAAACCAAGTTGGAGTGATTATAATGTTGCTGCTTCTTAAAAGTTGACATCAGAAAATTTTGTAATCCTGCAAGTCAAGATATCACCTGTAAATTGAACTTTGAAAAAAGGAAAGCAACTTCATTCTGTAAATATATACATGCAAATGAGCCACATCCTTATCCTTTTCCTGAGTCAGATTTTAAACAGTATTTTAAGAGTCTATGACATAGCATTAATCACTCAGCTGAGTCTGACTCTTTGTGACCCCATGGGCTGTAGCTCACCAGGCTCCTCGGTCCATGAGATTCTTCAGGCAAGAATACTGGAGTGGGTTGCCTTTTCCTACTCCAGGGTATCTTCCTGACACAGGGATCAAACCTGCGTCCCCTGCATGGATAGGCGGATTCTTTACCACTGCGCCACATGGGAAGCAGAGGTAGATTTTAAGAGCCTATGACAGGTTTTTCTAATTTACTCTCTGACAATATGTTACTATAGTTGGGGAGATTTCTTCTTAATCCTGATTTTCTTGGCAAGCTTTTTTAGTTTTGTGTCTTCCATCTTCACAGATTGAGTAGTGGAAATGAGAGATTACAGTACATATATTTCTCTCCTTTTCCTCTACCTCCTCGAAGATCTTTAAATAGGTATTTCCCACTACCCTAATATTATCCTTCTGCATTCAGAGAACAAGCCAAGAACTTACCTGAAGAAGAAATACTTAAAAGTGGGCATATCAACAGTGCTCATAGAAAGTAAAGATGGGCTTACTGCCTCAGGCTTAATTCTGTTGACAGCAAATAGCATGACAGGACAGGACAGAAAAGCGAAGTCACTGAGGAGGTCAGAGGAACTGAGTCCTGGAGGCAGGATCACCACATACTTAATCAGTGGACCAACATGGAAGGAGATGGGCCCTGCTGCCTACCATCTCTACTGAATAAAGAATAATGCTTCTTTATTGAGGTAAAAAAATGGAGAAATAACTTCTTTGCAATGTAAGAGCATAAGCTTTCAAATATATACCACAAGGATGACCTTGTATATTAAAGCTTTTCATGTGGAATTCCATTTCTCTATATAAGCACACTTTAGGTAATAGTATTTAACTTGAAATTCATCAAGCAGAGCATACTGCTATACCAGGCATAAAGTATAACTCCAAGATTTTCTGTTTATATTGACTCTCACAATTAAAGTAGTTTATCCATGGTGCCTCCCCAATTCACAAAACCAAAGACCACCAAACACAGGGTGGACTCTGCTTATTATTCCTTGACTGGGAAAGACTGATGAGGGTGTATGCTTTAAATGCTGCTATGCCTGAAAATGTGAATCTTTAAATTACCTATGGAATTGATGTCTTTAGATAATCTTAATAACCAATTATTTCATATTTAAAAATAGGATGATGGCATTTGATCTATCATATAGACATACATATAGGAATCTGGAGAATGGCTGTGACAGGTAGGTTCTGACTGGGTGGAAGTGTGAATTTTCCAGTGTTTGAGGAACACTGAAAAAGGAATAGCTACTCTTCAATATAGAAATTATGTGCATTCTCACAACATCCTGAACACAGACTACCTCTTCACTTCTTGAATCAGCCAAACTCTGACACTCTAGGTGGTTTCTTCTATTTTTAGCCTTAACAGAGATACTTTAACTGCAGCAATCTTCAGCCCAGATATTTGGAAAAAAATATTTCCTCTTGCAGGATCCACAGGTCTGAATAATGGGAGGTCAAAGTTAGGCTCACCTTATTCCTGATTATTTTTTTGTAATTCCCTATCTTGATTGCCAGGGCCTGAGTTTGCTGGTTTTTAAAGCACAGATCAATTCATTTGATTTTTTTGGGGGGGTGGGGAGGTGGCGAGTATACTAAGTACTGCAGAGGAAAAAAAAAAAAAAAAACCTGATTCTACTGTTAATTAACTGTACATTGATGAATTCCTTTTAAAAGTCAAAATAAAATTAACCAGTAATATTGAATGAAGTGAGATGAAAACTTAATTTTTTTGCCTTGATGAGGAGCAAGACTGATTTACCACTCAACTTCTCATGAATTCCTTCATCTTACTGAACAATTGTGAGAATTCACAACTGATACAGCACACTTGATATAGTCAGTCCTATTTGCTGTCAGCAGAGTGGGTCAAATCCAGGAAATTTCCATCTTTGTTTCAGAGCGGCACATAAGAGGAAATCACAGCACTTGTCACTTACATGGAGATCAGTCCTGGGTGTTCATTGGTAGGACTGATTTTGAAGCTGAAACTCCAATACTTTGGCCACCTGATGCGAAAAGCTGACTCATTTGAAAAGACCCTGATGCTGGGAAAGATTGAGGGCAGGAGGAGAAGGGGACGACAGAGGATGATATGGTTGGACGGCATTACCGGCTCAATGGACATGGGTTTGGGTGAAACTCCGGGAGTTGGTGATGGACAGGGAGGCCTGGCCTGCTGTGGTTCATGGGGTCGCAAAGAGTCGGACACAACTGAGCGACTGAACTGAACTGAACCAGATTTTCCATGGTTGTAAACTGTTGATCTTGGGCTTATAATCATATCCAGTAGAATAGTCCCTTATAGCTTTCAGGGAAAACCACATGACAGTCTGTCACCAACTACAGGATTGGAAAATGGAAGCGTCGTGTCTGACTCTTTTCAACCCCATGGACAGCAGCATGCCAGGCTTCCCTATCCATCACGAACTCCCGGAGCCTGCTCAAACTCATGTCCATCGAGTTGGTGATGCCATCTAACCATCTCATCCTCTCATCCCCTTCTCCTCCTGGCTTCAATCTTTCCCAGCATCAGGGTCTTTTCCAGTGAGTCAGTTCTTCATATCAGGTGGCCAAAGTATTGGAGTTTCAGCTTCAGCATCAGTCCTTCTAATGAATATTCAGGACTTATTTCCTTTAGGACGGACTGATTGGATCTCCTTGCAGTCCAAGGGACTCTCAAGAGTCTTCTCCAGGGGCCTGTAACGTACTGAACGAGGGGACGCGACGGAGGCAGGCCGGAGCCGTTGCCGTCGCCATGACCCGCGGTAACCAGCGCAAGCTCGCCCGCCAGAAGAATATGACAAAGCAGAGCGACTCGGTTAAGGGAAAGCGCCGAGATGATGGGCTTTCCGCTGCCGCCCGCAAGCAGAGGGACTCGGAGATCATGCAGCAGAAGCAGAAAAAGGCAAACGAGAAGAAGGAGGAACCCAAGTAGCTTTGTGGCTTCGTGTCCAACCCTCTTGCCCTTCACCTGTGTGCCTGGACCCAGTCCCATCACGCTCGCGTTTTCTCCTGTAGTGCTCACAGGTCCCAGCACCGATGGCATTCCCTTTGCCCTGAGTCTGCAGCGGGTCCCTTTTGTGCTTCCTACCCCTCAGGTAGCCTCTCTCCCCCTGGGCCACTCCTGGGGGTGAGAGGGTTACCCCTTCGCAGTGTTTTTTATTCCTGTGGGGCTCACCCCAAAGTATTAAAAGTAGCTTTGTAATTCAAAAAAAAAAAAAAAGGAGTCTTCTCCAACACAGTTCAAAAGCATCAATTCTTCGGTGCTCAGCTTTCTTTATAGTCCAACTCTCACATCCACACATGACTACTAAAAAAACCATAGCTTTGAGTATATGGACCTTTATCAGGAAAGTAATGTCTCTGCTTTTTAATATGCTGTCTAGGTTGACCATAGCTTTTCTTCCAAGGAGCAAGTGTCTTTTAATTTCATAGCTGCAGACACCATCTGCAGTGATTTTGGAGCCCAAGAAAAGAAAGTCTCTCACTGTTTCCATTGTTTCTCCATCTATTTGCCATGGAATGATGGGACCGGATGCCATGATCTTAGTTTTCTGAATGTTGAGTTTTAAGCCAAGTTTTTCACTTTCCTCTATCACTTTCATCAAGAGACTTTTTAGTTCCTCTTCACTTTCTGCCATAAGGGTGGTGTTATCTGCATATCTGAGGTTATTGATATTTCTCCCGGCAATCTTGATTCCAGCTTGTGTTTCATCCAGCCCGGCATTTCTCATGATGTACTCTGCACAGAAGTTAAATAAGCAGGGTGACAATATACAGTCTTGACGTACTCCTTTCCCAATTTGGAACCAGTCTGTTGTTCCATGTCCGGTTCTAATTGTTGCTTCTTGACCTGCATACAGATTTCTCAGGAGGCAGGTAAAGTGGTCCGGTATTTCCACCTCTTGAAGAATTTTCCACTGTTTGTTGTCATCTACACAGTCAAAGGCTTTGGCGTAATCAATAAAGCAGTAGATGTTTTTCTGGAACTTGCTTGCTTTTTCTATGATCCAATGGATGTTGGCAATTTGATAATAAAGAATGACTTATTTGATAGTAAGGAATGGTAATAACGCAATAAGGAATGACTGGCCCCAAAGAGGAAAAATGAAGTCACTCTGCCAGAGCACCTCACTTAAGCAGGATTCAGTGGATAATTATTAAACAGTTATTGATTTATTTCCTTTTTGGAATTAGCAAGCCAGAACTATCTGTAGGGGAAGTAGCTTAGAAAAATTTTGACTGGTTTATAGAGGTGGCAAATTATCAGGACATGATGGGGCTTTGTGAGAGTAAAATCTTCCCTGGTTATTTAAAGGAGGGGCTTTTTAATCTTCTCAGAAATCTGTATCCCAGAAAATAAAACCCTTCTTGGGACTTAATGCAAGGTTGTTTTAAATGAACAGAAAAATTTCACATAAAGCTAACACAGAAGTTAGCTTGGAGTGGGGAAGGGAGGGCAGTGGAAAGAGGCTGATCCGAATTAAAGGTTAGAAAGCCAGAAAGACCAATGTAAAAAATCTTAGGGACAGAGATTCAATTAATGGTGTGTGTGTGGCGAGGAGTGGTGAAAAAGACCGGGAGAAGGAACCCCGAGGAAAGAGTATGATTTGGGGCAAAGAGGGGACGTTCGTCGATCTCTCTTACCGCCCGGATCTGAAGTTCCACCACCACCTCCAAAGGCATAGTTCCCTACGTGGGTGAAAGGGCAGGAATGAAAAGATCCTTTTGTGCTGAGCCTTGGAGCGATTTTCTTAGTTTAACTCAATCCCTGGAGCAAATGTTCCCAGCAGTTTCCAAAGACCCCCACCCCCTTGTAACCCCATCAGTCCCCCGCCCCCAGCCCAGGTCCCTCCCACCAGGACGGATCTTACACAGCAGGAGCTTGTAGCCCAGGCTTCCAGAAGCCTGAAGTGTCGCGTTGCCATGGACACTCAAACGCGCACCCTTCCGCCCTGGAATGCTCCAGAGGTCCCCGCGCAGGCGCGCGAGCCTCCAGAGCTCTACTTGGAAGTCCGTGTCCCAACATCAGCTTCCCAGACTGCACGCTGGCGGGAGGGCACGTCCCTGTGTACTGCCCCGGTCGCCTGATCAAGAGATGCCAAGAGTCGTAGTTTCCTTTCCGCCACTCTTTCATCAACTCTTTAGGGCCCCAATCACTAGGTTAAAATATTTACAGTGTCCATTCTAAAAGTTGAATGTGATCATAGTTCCCTTATGATTTAAAGCGCTGCCTGTTTTTAGTAGCTACAGGACTGAGCGACTTCACTTTCACTTTTCACTTTCATGCATTGGAGAAGGAAATGGCAACCCACTCCAGTATTCTTGCCTGGAGAATCCCAGAGACAAGGGAGCCTGGTGGGCTGCCGTCTATGGGGTCGCACAGAGTCGGACACGACTGAAGCAACTTAGAAGCAGCAGCATGACCCCCAAGCCCTGGAAATTCTGTAACAATTCCAATTAATATAGATTGGGCTTCCCTGGTGGCTCAGTGGTGAAGAATCTACCTGCAGTGCAAGAGAGGCAAGAGACGTGGGTTCGATCCCTAGGTTAGAACTATCCCCTGGCAAAGGAAGTAGCAACCCACTCCAATATTCTTCCCTAGAGAATCCCACAGACAGAGGAGCTCGGTGGGCTACAGTTCATGGGGTCACAGAGAGTCTGACACAACCAAGCACAGCATACAGCACACCAGAGGTACTCTCTTGCTTATGAAATGTTACCTCCTCATGTTTGGTTCAGAAAACATGGCCACCCACTGTCAATAAGAAATGAAACCCATGTTAACTGAAAATGCAAGGACAATTCTTAGAGAAGTTTAAAAGTTAGGTATCCTGTTTTAGTCACAATAGAAATATTTTTTCAGTCTCTCTGCTGTGGTTTAGTTAACTTAAAGCAAGCACTGAATTACATTATCTCCCAATCAGTAGTTACCATAGTTGCCAAAGCCAGGGTTACACTGTAAAAACCATCAGAGGTAGAAGGCAAGGCAAAGTTCTTAACCAGAAGAGGAAAAAGCATTTTTTTCCTATTCACTGTATTTAAGACAAAAAAAGAAGGAAAAGAGGAGGGAGTGGCTGCTTCTAGCCAGTCAAAAAAAAATCTGGGAGGGTCAATACTCTCTCTAAAAAGCAAACAACAAAATGTATTGGAATTAGTCATTTATTACTAATATCTTACATTAGAGATTTACACAAATAGTAGAAATTTGAGTGTATAAAGATAACCTCAGACAAGAATTCAGTATTCATTTTGGTAACCAGAATGCCTTTCCCTAGGGAAAAACTCACGAAAATGTATTGTGTCCGTATCCAGTCCTCAATGATCTGTCTGTCTGCATATGGAGAGGCACACCAGGGGGTACTTACAATATCTAGAGCACTGATTTGTCAGCTCACAACAGCTTGCTAGCACCCTTACTAATGCAGTTATATACAGGGGACAGGACCTGCCTTGACCCTCACAAGTACATCATCAACACCAATGCTAAGATATCAAGGAGACTGACAAACAAAACCTGAATATTAAATACATACACGGCTAGACATATTAGAAGGGAGGAATCAATCTTTCTTTCTTGAGAAAAATGCTAGGGTTGTGTATGGTAATTAAATTCACCCCCACAATAACTTTTTGAAGGAAGTATTATCCTTATTTACAGATGCAGAATCTGAGGCCAGACAGCCATTTGTCCAACATCACACAGTTGAAGGGAGGGAGGCACCCTTGAACCCAGGCGTGCCCTACCATGTCACTGCCCTTGCAACAATCTATTGATCCCAAGACACAATGTTCCATTCTATGCTCTTCCTAGCCCTTAACTGGACTCTTCTCACTTAACTGAACTCTCCTTGATAAAACTGAAACCTCCTTGCTTGGCTCCTCCTTGCACAGCCCTTTTCTGGTTTCCCTCCAACTCTGTGGCCATTTTTCCTGTGTCTCTATTCATCCTTCTCTCCCAAGCTAAGCAGTGTTTCTGGTTCTTTCTTTTCCTCACTCTGTATTCTTTACCAAGGGTATCATCCGATGTAGGTATGGATTACCAAATGTATACAGATTTATACATCCCACCCAAGCTTCTCTTATGTTCTTCCAGACAAGGTGGAATCTATTACATATATATATGTGTGTAATACATATTACACATACTACATGTAACACATATTACATATATATGTATGTGTGTATATGTATGTGTATGTATGTGTGTATATATGTATGTTTTTGTTTCTCAGTCGCTAAGTCGTCTCCGACTCTTTGCAATCCCATGGACTGCAGCACACTAAGCTACCCTGTCCTTCACAATGTTTTAGAGTTTGCTCTTCCTTTGTGTGTGTGTATGTGTGTATATATAAGGAAATGGCAACCCACTCCAGTATTCTTGCCTGGAGAATCCCATGGACAGAGGAGCCTAGCAGGCTACAGTCCAGAGGATCTCAAGAGTTGGACACAATTTATCAACTAAACCACCTTTTTGGCAACTGCACCAACAGCAATTTTCATTTGTTCCTGTGATTGTTGATTACTATTTGTCTCTGTGAACTGTCAGCTCTGCATGGCTAAGAGTTTATATCCTAAATACCTAACATAGTAGATGCTCAATAATGATCCTGATCAGATGTTAAGTACAGAGACGGTCAAGCCAGTCTATAGCGTTGAAAGTACATGTATAACAGGAGAGCCCACCACTACAGTGCAAACTAAATATGCAAAATGGGAAAGGACTGAGCACAGCTTCTTGTGCTAATCTGCCACAGGGGTATTTAATGAACTGACAGGAAATATTTATACTCTGTTCATTTTCCCCACCACAGTTACTTGAGGCACTCAGCTGCCAGAGAGATGCGTAAGTTGCTACATACACAATGCCTCTGGCACATATGGCCACCTCCACTTGGAGACCAGGCAAAACCATTGGATTGTCACCACTTACAGAGACTGGCTTTTACTAGCTGCGTAGGCACCTGTGTAGGTGGCAGAACTGAACAACTCTTATTCCCAGAGTGTTTCTGCAGTGCATTCTGGTCAGCAGTGAAAACAGCATTGCAGAAATGACACATCAGTAATACATCCTACTCATATCATGGCCACTGCCAAGAAAATGGTGCATGCCCCAGAGGGGAATTTTCCAAAGAGTTCATTTCAATGATCAAGGAAGAAAAGTATGAGAGAGAATTATAGCTGAGATTTTCCTTTTATCTAAAATAATTTAACTATAGGACACTAAATTGTAAATATTTCTTTTCAAATAGTGTAGGAAGGAGAATTAATATGAGGGAAGGAAACCGGTTTTTAAAAAGGTAAATACTAATGGCAGGAATGTCTGAAAATACATTCATATATTGTTCTGCTGCTGCTGTAGGAGTGTAAATACATAAAGTGTATTAATTTCCTATGACTACTAAAAGAAACCACCACAACTTCATGACTTACAACAAGAAAAATGTATACTTTTTCATTTCATGTGTCAGAAATCCAACACAGAGCTTTAAAAGCAAAATGTGAGGGCTTCATTCCTTGCCTTTTCAAGGCGGCTGCCTTCATTCCTTGACTCATAGCTCCCTTCCTTCATCTTCAAAGTGAGCAACATTGAACCAAGTCCTTTTTATCCTACCATCTTTCTGGTTCCACTTTTAAGGACCTTTGCAACAATACAGGACCCACTATATAATCAAGGTCAATTTCCAAATTTTGAGGTCAGCATATTAGAAATCTTAATTCCATCTGCAAGTTGATCTGTCATGGAAGGTAACAATATTCCCAGGTTTCAGGGATTAGGACATGGATATCTTTGGGGCCATTATTCTATCACATATAACTTCTCTGGAAAGCAATTTGTTAATATCTATCAAAATATTTTACTTGACTCAGGAATCCTACTGCTATTAATAGGAATACATATATATGGGTATACATTCACAAGTATACAAAACATATGCTGCAACACTATTTGTAGTTAAAAAATACTGGAAACCATATAGAGGTTCATTAAGTATGGTCAATTAAATCAACTGTGGTTAAGCCTCAGTGGTGGCAGCACGGCACAGGAGCAGCTGAGAGGAGATACCCCATGTGCAAGGTCATGAGCGGCAGCCGAGAGGAGATACCCCACATCCAAATTCAGGAGCGGAGGCCATCAGGAGATACCCTGCCGGGGTCCAGCCCCGGCTGATCCAGGGTATTCGAAGGAGAGACGGCATAGGCGAGGATCAGGAAACAATTGCTTAATTAAATGTTAATTAAGGATATAAAGAGTAATAGAATGAGGATAGCTCAGTGAGGAAATTCAGTGGAGAAAAGAGGCTGAATAATTCAGCCAGAAGGTAAGAGAAAGAACGACATGGTGAGACCAAGTTTCGGTGAACAAGGCCCACGCTTTATTTTCCAAAGTAGTTTTTATACCTTAAGTTATGCATAGAGGATAATGGGGGAAGGGGTAGAGTCATGCAGCAAGCCAGGCTTTCTTCCTGCAAACTTATCATATGCAAAAGCTTAGGTGATTTGCATCATCTTCTGGCCCGGGGGCCTGTTAACATTTTAAGACCCTTTCTTCAGAAAACTTATTTTTCTCTAAAGGTGATTGGTCAGGAGCCACCCTCCAAAAGCATTAGATAAAGTTGCATTCCTACAGAGCAAAAGTGTGGTGGGCTATAACAAGAAAAAGAATTAACTCAAGGGTCCCAGGTTACAAACATTAAAGCTACTACTTACACCAATTATATTAATCAATACACTGCCAGGGACACAGCAGGTAAGGGATATGGAAACTTGGCAGCAAACATTGGCCCAACAAGTGAAAATCCCTTCACCAATACAATTTCTAATCAATCTTTTAACTACTCAAAAGAATCTGTGTTTAGACAGTTTAGAACATCTCCTGCCTCTCACAGTTGGGAGGCTCTGAACAATCACATGTGGCCAGAAAAACCTATTCAGGCAGGCTAGAGGATTTCCAAAGGAGTTTGTAGGTTGAAACACTGTCACACCCAGGAATTATTAACTGGAACTTTAAGCTAACTCTTTTTTCAGAGAGAGGTAGTGGGGGACAGCCCCCCGTAAAGTCAGAGGTGTAGATGAAAGCACAAAGCAGAAAGTAGGCAGACTCTGGTTTTGGGGCTAGATGCTCGAGAATTTCCAGGGGGACTCCTGAAGCTCGATCCCACCTTTGCGTATGCCGAGCCTCCTTCCTCATGACCTTTGTCATGGGCGGAGTTCCTCACACTGGCTCCCGGCAGTGATAGAATTCCAGTTGAGTTATTCCAGATCCTGAAAGATGATGCTGTGGAAAGTGCTGCACTCAATATGCAATATGCAATATGCACTCAATATGCAATATGCCGGCTCCCGGCAATACCCCAAGTCCAAGGTCAGGAGCAGCGGCTTGCTGGAGCAGCCATGAAGAGAAACCCCATGTCCAAGGTAAGAGAAACCCAAGTAAGACAGTAGGCGCTGAGAGAGGGCATCAGAGGGCAGACAGACTGAAACCACAATCACAGCCAACTAGCCATCTGATCACACGGACCACAGCCTTGTCTAATTCAGTGAAACTAAGCCATGCTGTGTGGGGCCACCCAAGACCGACGGGTCATGGTAGAGAGGTCTGACAGAATGTGGTCCACTGGAGAAGGGAATGGCAAGTCACTTCAGTATTCTTGCCTTGACAACCCCATGAACAGTATGAAAAGGCAAAAAGATACAACACTGAAAGATGAACTCCCTAGGTCGGTAGGTGCCCAATATGCTACTGGAGATCAGTGGAGAAATAACTCCAGAAAGAATGAAAAGAAAGAGCCAAAGCAAAAACAGCACCCAGTTGTGGATGTGACTGGTGATAGAAGCAAGGTCCGATGCTGTAAAGAGCAATATTGCATAGGAACCTGGAATGTTAGGTCCATGAATCAAGGCAAATTGGAAGTGGTCAAACAGGAGATGGCAAGAGTGAACATCAACATTCTAGGAATCAGAGAACTAAGATGGACTGGAATGGGTGAATTTAACTCAGATGACCGTTATATCTACTACTGTGGGCAAGAATCCCTTAGAAGAAATGGAGTAGCCATCATAGTCAACAAAAGAGTCCAAAATGCAGTACTTGGATACAGTCTCAAAAACGACAGAATGATCTCTGTTCATTTTCAAGGAAAACCATTCAATATCACAGTAATCCAAGTCTATGTCCTGACCAGTAACGCTGAAGAAGCTGAAGTTGAACAGTTCTATGAAGACCTACAAGACCTTTTAGAACTAACACCCAAAAAAGATGTCCCTTTCATTATAGGGGCTGCTGCTGCTGTTAAATCACTTCAGTCATGTCCGACTCTGTGCGACCCCACAGTCGGAAGCCCACCAGGCTCTGCCATCCCTGGGATTCTCCAGGCAAGAACACTGGAGTGGGTTGCCAATTTTCTTCTCCAATGCATGAACGTGAAAAGTGAAAGCGAAGTCGCTCAGTGTGTCAGTCACAGTCAGTCACGAAGTGTCTGACTCTTCGTGACCCCATGGACTACAGCCTACCAGGCTCCTCCATCCATGGAATTTTCCAGGCAAGAGTACTGGAGTGGGTTACCATTGCCTTCTCCGTCATTATAGGGGATTGGAATGCAAAAGTAGGAAGTCAAGAAACACCTGGAGTAACAGGCAAATTGGGCCTTGGAGTATGGAATGAAGCAGGGCAAAGGCTAATAGAGTTTTGCAAAGAGAACGCTCTGGTCATAGCAAACACCCTCTTCCAACAACAGAAGAGAAGACTCTATACATGGACATCACCAGATGGTCAACACCAAAATCACATTGATTATATTCTTTGCAGCCAAAGATGGAGAAGCTCTATACAGTCAGCAAAAACAAGACCAGGAGCTGACTGTGGCTCAGACCATGAACTCCTTATTGCCAAATTCAGACTTAAATTGAAGAAAGTAGGGAAAACCACTAGACCATTCAGGTATGACCTAAATCAAATCCCTTATGATTATACAGTGGAAGTGAAAAATAGATTTAAGGGACTAGATCTGATAGAGTGCCTGATGAACTATGGAATGAGGTTCATGACAGTACAGGAGACAAGGATCAAGACCATCCCCAAGAAAAAGAAATGCAGAAAAGCAAAATGGCTGTCTGAGGAGGCCTTACAAATAGCTGTGAAAACACGAGAAGCGAAAAGCAAAGGAGAAAAGGAAAGATATAAACATCTGAATGCAGAGTTCCAAAGAATAGCAAGGAGAGAGAAGAAAGCCTTCCTCAGCGATCAATGCAAAGAAACAGAGGAAAACAATAGAATGGGAAAGACTAGAGATCTCATCAGAAAATTAGAGATACCAAGGGAATATTTCATGCAAATATGGGCACAATAAAGGACACAAATGGTATGGACCTAACAGAAGCAGAAGATATTAAGAAGAGGTGGCAAGGATACATAGAAGAACTGTACAAAAAGATCTTCATGACCCAGATAATCACGGTGGTATGATCACTCACCTAGAGCCAGACATCCTGGAATGGGAAGCCAAGTGGGCCTTAGGAAGCACCACTACAAACAAAGCTAGTGGAGGTGATGGAATTCCAGTTGAGCTATTTCAAATCTTAAAAGATGATGCTGTGAAAGTGCTGCACTCAATATACCAGCAAATTTGGAAAATTCAGCAGGGGCCACAGGACTGGAAAAGGTCAGTTTTCATTCCAATCCCAAAGAAAGGCAATGCCAAAGAATGCTCAAACTACTGCATAGTTGCACTCATCTCACATGCTAGTGAAGTAATGCTCAAAATTCTCCAAGCCAGGCTTCAGCAATACATGAACCGTGAACTTCCAGATGTTCAAGTTGGTTTTAGAAAAGGCAGAGGAACCAGATATCAAATTGCCAACATCCGCTGGATCATGGAAAAAGCAAGAGAGTTCCAGAAAAACATATTATTTCTGCTTTATTGACTATCCCAAAGCCTTTGACTGTGTGGATCACAGTAAACTGTGGAAAATTCTGAAAGAGATGGGAATACCAGACCACCTGACCTGTCTCTTGAAAAACCTGTATGCAGGTCAGGAAGCAACAGTTAGAAATGGACATAGAACAACAGACTGGTTCCAAATAGGAAAAGGAGTACACCCAGGCTGTATATTGTCACCCCGCTTGTTTAACTTATATGCAGAGTACATCATGAGAAACACTGGGCTGGAAGAAGCACAAACTGGAATCAAGTCTGCTGGGAGAAATATCAATAACCTCAGATATGCAGATGACACCACCCTTATGGCAGAAAGTGAAGAAGGACTAAAGAGCTCTTGATGAGAGTGAAAGAGGAGAGTGAAAAAGTTGTCTTAAAGCTCAACATTCAGAAAAAGAAGATCATGGCATCTGGTCCCATCACTTCATGGGAAATAGATGGGGAAACAGTGGCTGACTTTATTTTTCTAGGCTCCAAAATCACTGCAGATGATGATTGAAGCCTTGAAATTAAAAGACACTTACTCCTTGGAAGGAAAGTTATGACCAATTTAGACAGCATATTAAAAAGCAGAGACATTACTTTGTCAACAAAGGTCTGTCTAGTCAAGGCCTATGGTTTTTCCAGTGGTCATGTATGGATGTGAGAGTTGGACTATAAAGAGGGCTGAGCGCAGAAAAACTGATGCTTTCGAACCGTGGTGTTGGAGAAGACTCTTGAGAGTCACTTGGACTGCAAGGAGATCCAACCAGTCCATCCTAAAGGAGATCAGTCCTGGGTGTTCATTGGAAGGACTGATGTTGAAGCTGAATCCAATACTTTGACCACTTGATGCAAAGAGCTGACTCATTAGAAAAGACCCTAATGCTGGGAAAGATTGAGGGCAGGAGAAGAAGGGGACAACAGAGGATGAGATGGTTGGATGGCATCACCGACTCAATGGACATGAGTTTGGGTAAACTCTGGGAGTTGGTGATGGACAGGGAGGCCTGGCATGATGTGGTTCATGGGGTCGCAAAGAGTCAGACACGACTGTGTGACTGAACTGACTGATGGTTAAGCGTCAAGATGGAACAGTATGTATGTGAAAATAATAAAGCAAACCTGCAAGTCCCAGCAGTAAAAACTCTAACATATAAGACTAAGAGGGGAAAAAAAAAAGCATGGAACAAAAATGTGTAAAGTGTGCTGCCATTTGGAAGACATAGAGAATATGATGTGTACATATGTGTTAAGAATATTTCTGAAAGGAAAATCTAGCAACTACTAATGGTGGTTGTCTCTGGGAAAGAACCTAGAATATAGAGATAGAAAATTCACTTTTCATTGAATAGCCTAAGGTACTTTTCAAATAATTTTGCAAAATATTTGCATTATCTAGTCTGAAAAGGAAACAAAGTAAAACAAGTAGAGGGCCCTCTCTGGTGGATCAGTGGTAAAGAATCCGCCTGCCAAAGCAGGAGACAGGGGTTGAACCCCAGGTCGGGGAAGATCCCGCATGCCATGCAGAAACTAATACGCCCATGTGCCACAATTACTGAGCCTGTGCTCTAGAGCCCAGGAGCTGCAACTACTGAAGCCTGCGTACTCCAGAGCTTGTGCTCTGCAACGAGAAGCTACTGCAGTGAGAAGCCCACACCCTGAAACAGAATAGCCCCTACTTACCACAACTAGAGAAAAGTCCACGCAGCAACAAAGACCCAGCATAGCCATAATAAATAAATAAACAAGTAGAAAATATAAAGCAACAGAAAGGATAAATATGGGATAATAGGAAGGACCAGGAGCTGGCTTCTTCAGCACTGGGGCTCCATCTTGTATACTGCATGCTGTGAGAATACACACGCAAGTGTGTCTGCTTTTGCTTCCAGGGTACCTTACCCTGTGATCCCTGGCTGTCTCAGGGATTCTAAAGCCCCTGAAATGATAAGCAACTTTTTATGTACATGCATAGTTGCATTTTCTGGGAAATGACCCTGTAATTGTCACTGGGCCACCCATGTTATCTGATAAACAGCAGATAAGGAAAGTGGAGCTCTTCTCTCCATCACATTCATGCCCACTTATTAGAGCCAGTTGTCTCTACAAGGGCAGTGTATTCAATAAAAAGTGAGAAAGACCTTCAGTGTCCTGTCCTAGGCCATTAGTTTATGTTTGGACTCAGACAACATTTGTTAGACTCTAGAATCTTTTATTGAAGAAAGCAATGGCAACCCATTCCAGTGTTCTTGTCTGGAGAATCCCAGGGATGGCAAGCCTGGTGGGCTGCCGTCTCTGGGGTCGCACAGAGTCGACACAACTGAAGCGACTTAGCAGCAGTAGCATCAGAATCTTTTATGCCAGTGAATTCTTCATTAGCCAATGTGAATAATACCAGCAAATTGAGTTTCCAAAGTGAGCTGTTCATTAGGATTTGTGAGAAATGCCTTCAAGGCAGGGGGTGGGAGAGGGGAGGAACCTCAAGAACCTAAAACAATCTGGATTATTTCAGCAATAACACAATGCCAGATTACTGATTTTTTTTTTTTTAAGTGCAGGCCCAGCTTCAAGATTCAGGAAATAATTTTTGTTTTAATGTTGCTCCTTCTTCAAGGAATTTCTCTGAAATATTTTTAACAGTTTCTTACAGTCTGATATATACATGAGAAAAGTTTACCTTTCTGGCTTTTACTATAAATATATAAAAGAGCTCAATGAGCTATGCTGGGCTCTTTCCTTGGTTCTCATAAACTGCATAAAGATGAAGCTTATACATACATATATTATAAAAATCTTAAAATCACATCCTTTGGGGGAACTTCATATTAAGAGGGATCAGGCTGTCACCATATGAACCCAATGATCAATCTTAACCTCACTAAAGGTGACATCACATGTCTTCTTCCTATGTGATTCATAGGAAGCACTTTTGACAAGAAAGGTGAAGTTGAATACAATTAAGACTCCAGAGCTGCAGGACATAATAAGGTAGCCACATATGGCTATTTAAATTAACTAAAACTAAATAAAAATTAAAATTCATTTCCTTACTCACACTAGTCCCCTCTAAAGTGCTCAATAGCCACAATGGCAAGTGGCTACTATATTGGATAGTGCAAGTAGAATATTCCTATAATCACAGAAACTTCTATTGAGCAGTGTTGCTCTAGAGCTAACTTCACTTCACAGAGGATAGAGAATCATGTTAATGACATCACAAGAAAGCAAAACATGTATCCAGTATGTGAAACATCCCATAAGACAACTAACCCAGTTAACCTGCAACAAGTCAACAATATTAAAAAAAAAAAAAAAGAAGAAGAAGTTGGGAGGAGAAATGCTCTAGATTAAAAGATACAAGCTCTGACAACCAAATGCAATATGTGGACTCTGTTGGAACACTGTTTAGACAAATCTACTTAAATCGAATATTTAACACTTTGGGGGAAATTTAACTATGGCTATAATACCAAGAAATTAATTAATCAAAATTAATTTTGATAGGTATGATAATGTCGCTTTGTTTATGGAAGCCAAATATCAACACTGTTTAGAGATGAATATTAAAGTATGTAGCAGAAAAGATCTCATGTCTAAGGCTTTGTTTCCAACTGCTACTGCTGCTAAGTCGCTTCAGTCGTGTCCGACTCTTAGCGACCCCATGGACTGCAGCCTACCAGGCTCCTCTGTCCATGGGATTTTCCAGGCAAGAGTACTGGAGTGGGGTGCCATTGCCTTCTCCTTTGTTTCCAAATACTCCCACAAATGAATAAAATGAACAAAGGAAATGTAGCAAAATATTGATAATTGTTAACCCAGTGAAGGATATAAGGAATATACTATAATTCTATACTTTTGTGTACTTAAAAATATTCTTAGTAACAATTTAAAAATCTTTAACATATACTTAAATAGGAAAAGTAATCATATCTTTATGTAACTTTCATTGTCTTAATATAGCCCATCAAAAGAGGATTCTTGGTGGCATCACTATGAATTCCCTTCAACAGAAGTCTTGCTGTTGGTCACTAAATCTGTCTGACTCTTTTGCAACCCCATGGACTGCAGCCCACCAGGCTCCTCTGTCCATGGCATTTCTCAGGCTAGAATACTGGGGAGTGGGTTGCCATTTCCTTCTCCAGGGAGATCTTCCCAATTCAGGGATCAAACCTGTGTCTCCTGCACTGCCAGGCAGATTATTTACCAATAAGCCACCAGGGAAGCCCAACAGAAGTCTTACATAAACTCAAAGAGAAAACATGGTGGATCTATTTGCCTTAATTTCAGATAACATAAGAAAATTATTGTGGTGTGTAGTACTTTATAAGTGATTTAAAACAGAAGTAATGCATTAAAAAGAACCATAGTCTCTGCACGAATTGCCAAAAGAGAGGGTGGCAATTTGAGCAGTTCTTTAAGCATCAGTTCAGTTCACTTCAGTTCAGTCGCTCAGTCGTGTCCGACTCTTTGCAACCCCATGAATCGCAGAACACCAGGCCTCCCTGTCCATCACCAACTCCCAGAGTTCACCCAGACCCACGTCCATCAAGTCAGTGATGCCATCCAGCCATCTCATCCTCTGTCGTCCCCTCTCCTCCTGCCCCCAATCCCTCCCAGCATCAGAGTCTTTTCCAATGAGTCAACTCTTCACATGAGGTGGCCAAAGTACTGCAGTTTCAGCTTTAGCACCATTCCTTCCAAAGAAATCCCAGGGCTGATCTCCTTCAGAATGGACTGGTTGGATCTCCTTGCAGTCCAAGGGACTCTCAAGAGTCTTCTCCAACACCACAGTTCAAACGTATCAATTCTTCAGTGCTCAGCCTTCTTCACAGTCCAACTCTCACATCCATACATGACCACAGGAAAAACCATAGCCTTGACTAGACGGACCTTTGTTGGCAAAGTAATGTCTCTGCTTTTCAATATGCTATCTAGGTTGGTCATAACTTTCCTTCCAAGGAGTAAGAGTCTTTTAATTTCATGGCTGCAATCACCATCTGCAGTGATTTTGGAGCCCCAAAAAATAAAGTCTGACACTGTTTCCACTGTTTCCCCATTTATTTCTCATGAAGTGATGGGACCGGATGATCTTAGTTTTCTGAATGTTGAGCTTTAAGCCAACTTTTTCACTCTCCACTTTCACTTTCATCAAGAGGCTTTTTAGTTCCTCTTCACTATCTGCCATAAGGGTGGTGTCATCTACATATCTGAGGTTATTGATATTTCTCCCAGCAATCTTTAAGCATACATACTTCTTAAGAATTTCTCCCAAGAATCAGGAATGCTTCTAGAGAAGGAACTAAATTGCAGTTGAACAGCTTTTAACAATCTTGAAGTCATTTGGGATCTGGACTTACATGAGCTCTACTTCACAAACTTTTATCAGAGTTCATGAGTCAAAGTCATATTACTCTCGGCTTCTGCTTTGACTGACTGGAATTTGTAGGCTCAATACTTACTTAATGATACCATACAAAACCTTCCACAAGGACTGCCCTTGGGCATTCTGGACTACATATATAATCTATATTTTTCCATTGTAAAGTAATTTCTATTCAGGAAAAATTAATTTGCTCCTTTGAGTTTCATCTGGATAGTTCTATGTCCATGGAAGTAACAGGCTAATTATGACCAAAAGCAATTTCCAAGGAATTATATTATCCAATATAAGAAAGCAGAAAAGAGTCTGGTTTAGTTCCAAGAATTGTAAAAAGTATCCGCTGTACTTCAGCACAAGATTTAGGCCCCAAATTCAGCCATGGCTAAGATGAGGCTACTTATATCCACCCTATCTTCTCCTATCAAAACATAATTCTTCCCATTCTACCCTCTTTTACCTGTGTGTAATCCTACACCTTTCTTTTCATACTTGTTTCATTTGTTCCCTATTCATCCATCCCGCACACATTATTGAGTACCTATTATGTGCTAGGTACCATTCTGGACAATTGAGGTACAAGAGTGAACAAGAAACAATCTATGCCCTTGAGGACCTAACTTTCTAGTCAGGTACAAAGTGAAAGTGAAAGTCATTTAGTCATATTCAACTCTTTTTGGCCCCATGGACTATACAGTCCATGGAATTCTACAGGCCAGAATACTGGAGTGGGTAGCCTTTCCCATCTCCAGCAGATCTTCCCAACCAAGAGATTGAACCCAGGTCTCCCATATTGCAGGCAGATTCTTTACCAGCTGAGCCTCCAGGGAAGCCCAAGAATACTGGAGTAGGTAGCCTATCCCTTCTCCAGCAGATCTTTCCAACCCAGGAATCGAACCAGGGTCTCCTGCATTGCAGGCAGATTCTTTACCAGCTGAGCTACTAGTTGGGTAATAAATAAAATAGATACGTGAATACAGGTAAGATAATAACAGTGTGATAAATACTAGGGAGGAAATGCCAAGTTAGGGGTAAGATAAAAAGTTACAGGTTAGAGGGAATAAGAACCTAATTGCAACTCAGTGGACAGGTCAGCCTAAGGGTATGACAATTGATCTAAGATCTAAAAAGAAAAGCACACTAACAAGACTTTTAAAGAGCAAAGATACTCCAGCAAAGGGAACACCACATGTGGAAGGCCAGGAGTCAGGAAAGAAATTGATACATTTGAGGAACTGAAAGGCCAGTGAGCATACTAAGAGAAACTTGGACAAGGGGTTCAGTTCAGTTGCTCAATCGTGTCGGACTCTTTGCGACCCCATGAATCGCAAGCCAGGCCTCCCTGTCCATCACCAACTCCCAGAGTTCACCCAAACTCATGTCCATCAAGTCAGTGATGCCATCCAGCCATCTCATCCTCTGTCGTCCCCTTCTCCTCCTGCCCCCAATCCCTCCCAGCATCAGAGTCTTTTCCAATGAGTCAACTCTTCGCATGAGGTGGCCAAACTATTGGAGTTTCAGCTAGGCAGGGGATAGAGGAAGTTAAGAAATGACACTCAAGAGTTAGGCTAGCACTAAACAGGGTTAGTGTTGTGGAAGACAATGTGAATGCCTCCCTAAGAGCCATAAGCTCTTTTTATTTGCCAATGGAACCCCAGTTTTTCATGGGTGGTGATGCATCTAGCTCCAGGGAATGAATCACAATTTATTTAAGCCAGTTCTGGCCAATGATATATAAGGGTAAGTCACTGAAAGTTTTTCCAGTAATAAAAAGTCACAAGTGAGTGAAGATGTTTTCTTCTCTCCCTTTATACTTTAGGTGCTATAATGTTTTTTCCTAGGCGTTCACTCCTAAACTCGAAAGGTTTAGTCACAGTGCTCCTCAACTTTCATTCGTAATTATTAAGGTATAACATATATTCATTGGAAAATACTGGAGCAGCATAGTACAGGAAAGCTAAAAGTAGAAAGTAAAGATGCTCAGTGACTTCCTTGGCAGTCCACTGGATAAAACTCCTAAGGCAAGTTTCCCCAGGTGAGATCCTTGGTCTGAGAACTAAGATCCCACATATTGCTGAAGCAATATTTTGGCCCTGCCAAAATTTTTTAACTTTTTTTTAAAAAGTAAAGATTCTCAGAAACTTTCCTCCCCACCCCTACCCACCAGGAGTAATCATTAATAACTCTTGTTTATCCTCTAGGAACTTTCTATCACACGTGTACACACAAATTGTTTTTACACAAACTGAATTATTGTGTCTTGACAGATACGTATAGCTATATACATCTAAGAAAGTTGCCTTTTGTACTCACATTTTGGAGCTATTTCTATACCAGCACATTTATATATACTTCCTTTTGTTCCTTGCCACCAAAAAAAGAAAAAAGCTATAATAAACACCTTTGTGGATATATCACTGGTTACTGGTACAAAAATAATTGTTGGATAGTTTCCCGGTAATTAAACTGCCAAATCAAAGCATTTAAACCTCTGATACTGTCAAATTACCCCTCAGAAAGGTTACACACGTGATATTCTAACATTTCCTCACATCTTGTCTACATCCAGTGTTAACAAACTTCAAAAGATTGAAAACATGGCGTCTGGTTATTTTTATTTGGGTCTTCAATTATTTTGGGGGTCTCTAATTATTATTAAGTAGGACAACAATGCTTGATTGTTAAACCCGCAAAAGTTTTTCAAGTAATATATGCTGAGGTGACCCCACCTCTTCCCCTTAAAATTTAATTGTGACCTTAGGCATGCAGGGTCTAAGGGGACCCATGCCTCAAAAAAGGGGATAATGGGAGCACAAAGCTTTACGATTAAACGGAATCTAGAAATAAAACGAATCCCTCTCTACACATTCGTTATTAGTGGTACTCATTATTAGCGGTATTTTTTAAGCCCCTCAGTATTTTATCTTTGGCATACTCCTCCTCCCTGCCAAGCTTCGCAGAATCCTCGTTGCTTGTAACTCGAAATGAGAGGAAAATTGGCTGGTTTTCAAAATTTTCTTCCCTTCAACCGCCCCTTACGGCCAACCCGGCTTCAGACACTGGTTTACATATCCTTAATGAGTATGGGAATGAGTTGCAGGTTTTAAACAATACTCTCTATGGACTTCTAGGACCCACTGTTTACTGCGTAAGAAACTCCAGATAACCAGTATTTAATACGACATGACCCTCAGAGCCAGGGAGGGTAAATCAGTACCGCGGAAAGGATTCATAAAAAGAAGTTTTAAACTAGTGAGCAGTCCAAACCCAACCCCTACTTCTAAGCCCCGGGACCCACCTCCCGCGGCCCCGCCTTCCAATCCGGAAGTGATGTACAAAGCGGAGTCCGTCTTTTTCCGCCGTCCGCCAGCTGCGCGGCCGGGACTAACGCGGCACGTACGTCGGCGTCGGGGCTAGCAGAGGGATTCTGGGTAACGGCCCCAGCCGGCTGGGGCTGCTGGCTCGGCGCAGCGGGTTCTACTCGCGCCAGGTCCGTTGGCTGTGGGGGTTATAAAGCCGCGGGCAGCCGGACATGGAGCAGCCGTGGCCGCCGCCAGGACCTTGGAGCCTCCCTCGGGCAGAGGGCGAGGCTGAGGAAGAGAGTGACTTGGACTTGTCCCCTGGTTCTCCCCGCTGCCCGCAGCTGCCGGGAGGCGGCACCCAGGTGAGAAGGGAGCCCGTATTCTGCGGGGTAGGGGGTGGGGGGAATGGGAGGTGTCGTCACCAGGCCCCCAGAGATCGCTGTCTCTGCGACCCTGTTTTGAGCCCCCACCTCCCCCTTTTACCCACCCCCGACCCCGGGCGTCGGGGGCCTGATGTCATCCCATCGCTTTGTAACATCTACTGAGCTCTTCGAAGAGGAGCTGGCCATATATTCCCAACCTCCACCTCCATACACACCTTTTTCACCTTGGCTAATTTCTCACCCTTGAAGAAGTTCCTCTCCCCCACCCCTCTTCTGATGGCACCCAGATTTAAGACCCCTCAGTCTATAATGTTGACCCTTTGTCCTCTTGTGCCTGCTCTTATCCGAGCACTTTATTCTCTTGAAGGTTCTAATATTTGTGCACAGTTGATGGGAACAGTGAATGGTTGTATTTCAATAATTCTCTGAGCCCCTGACTAAAGACATTAGGTCCAATTTATTTTACTGACTTTTGACGTCTTAGCAAATTCTGTAAACCTTGCTTTTGATGCTGGCGTAAATCTCGGCCATTCCGCGTGACCATTTCCCCCTTAGGTTTATGATTTTAGTTTTGCTTCATACCATTTTTCAGTTAAAAACATAGGCACGCGTTTGCCTTTTCCTTCAGACTTTTTCCTCAGATTCCTGCCGCTTCCTGTGGTTTTCAGCCAAGCCTTTTTTCCTCTGAAACTTATCCAGAAATGATATACTACCACTTAGGATTTTCTGGGTCCCACCTTAGGGAGTGCTTATATAGTGCTCATATCACTTAGTCCTGGTGTTTCTCGTAACCTGTTTTCGGAGTATATTTCAGGATCACTGACTACACACTAACAAGTGAAATAAAATGGAGTTTAGGTATCTGCCTTCTAGCCTTCTTACAAAATGGGATCCCTGAAGGCTTAACTGAGTTAATAGTTTTTCTCTAGACTTATCTTGCTGTTAATGAGAATGAGTGATTTAAATTGTTTTCCAGTAAGTGTAGGGTTGTTGCTCTTAAGCCCAGCTCACAGGGTTAGTTGGCTGCAAAGAGAAAAATGCTGTTTCATAACCACAGACTGTTCTTCATCCAGCCAGTCACTGGGAAAGTACAAGACATTTTTTAGGAGGACAGAATGACAGTTGATAAGTCGATAGTCACTCACTAATAATGGATCGCTGGTAGTCATCTTTATATACAAAATATGTTATATAAGCATGTGATGAATGTGGTACAAAGCTAGAGACAAAGAATGAACAGCAGCTGCCATTGTCAATTTTGAAGGCTTAAAGAGAGAATAGAAAGGTCTCAATTTCATTGCATAGTGGTTGAATCTAAAGAGTAACCTAAAAGAAACCAAATTCTAAAAATAGCTGTGTATTAATTTATCACCTTATATAGCTGACAAGAATTTTAGAAATGATTAGGCTTATCTCCTTCATTAAAAGTGATTTCCTTGAGACTGGATGGCATCACTGACTCGATGGACATGAGTCTCAGTGAACTCCAGGAGTTGGTGATGGACAGGGAGGCCTGGCGTGCTGTGATTCATGGAGTCGCAAAGAGTCGGACACGACTGAGCGACTGATCTGATCTGATCTGAGACCATGTAGCTAGTCAGTGGCAGAATTAGATCCTGCCACATCCTGGTTTAGAACCCACTTCTGGAACCTGGTACAGTTTTTTTTCCCACCTACTGCACTGCCCATCCTATGATGTAAAACTTTATTTGGCTGAAACTAACTTTGGTGCTAAAATTTACAGAATGATTTCTAATCCTAAATTAGTTCATGTGTTTACAACAAACCTACTTATTTGTCTTGCTGGCTTTAAGTATTACGACTTAAGTTTTTCTTTTTGGAATATTTAGAATAAAATGTTTAATTTCATTTATAAACATTTTATAATCTCTATAAAAACAGCCTTGGTGTAATTTTACCTAATATAGGGAACCTAGACATCTTTATGTCATATGTATAGTTCTGAGATCCAATTAAATGCAATTTGGAACTTAGAGATCCTGTTTGGAAATTTTTTTATGTCAAGTTATATTAGTAGGCCTTAATGCTAACAGTTCCTTTTTCAAATCTGTGTTTATTAAATATAATCAATCATCTCAATACATGTGGGATAGTTAACTCAAATGCCCAAACATAGTCTTTGGAGAAGAATTTAAACATTAATCAGTTTTAGAATTTGGAAATAAGATTTCTATGTTTGACTTGAGAAATGATTTGAGAATTTGCTCTTGGATAATTTGACCATGCAAGATATTTCCATTTGTCCTCATCTTTGTTAGTATTTGTCTTTTTTTACAAAATAAATTTAACAGGTTCATTTGTCTCCTCTTCCTAGTTCCTTCTTAAGCATCGACAATTATTCTTAATCCTATTTTAGAATAACAAAAAGTGAAAATAAATACTTGGTTGACTAGGACCATGTGTAAATGAGTAACTAAAACATTTGAATACCAAGTGTCCACATTTGCCCAATAAGTCTAAGTTTGCCTGAAGACTCAGCCAGGAAGGAGGAACCTTGCATGCTACTTGCCTTAGAATTCCTTACCACCACTAGTCTGTTCCAAGAACTCAGGAGTCATTTATTCATCTAAGATTTATTGAATTCTAACCCCTCAAGAAGCTTATAGTTGAGTAAATAAGCACAATATTGTGTGAAAGCACTCAAATGCATAAAGAAGTATGCATAACTTTGGTGGAGAGGGACAGGATAAGAGGGAGGGGAAATGATGCTAGAATCTAGGATAGAGATGGGAGTTTAGGGATGGTGGAGTGCCACATTGAAGTGGTGGGGGTGAGAAGGAAAGAATAAGCAAAGGAGTAGAAGAGTAACTACAGCTGAGTTGAGAGAGATAATAGGAAGTGAGATCATGAGGCACCATGCCATGCTACAAAGTTTGCACTTTAAAAGTTCTCAAGACTCTGTGAATAAGTAAAATTATCATTTTTATTGGAGAGATCACGCCAAGTCTAGTAGAGAATGGCTTGAGATTAGAAAGGCTATACTTATATAATGAAAGTGAGAAATTATAAGGGCTTGAATAGTGATGCAGGTAAGGGAATAGATTGGAGTATTATTCTGAATACCTACCTTGAAATTGGTCTACATTTTGGCTAAGAAATCATGAAGAATGTGCCTTTAGCTTTTGTTCTATGGAGCCGAGGATTAGAAGGAATTAAATATCCGTCTTGGTGCTTTACATGTGGAGGTTGAATAATTGTTAAAACTAAGTACTTTGCATCTGAGCAGAACAGAATCACCAGGGTGGACCTAGTGACTTTTTTTCTTTTTAATTAAAAAAATAGCCTATTTTTATTAGGATTAAGTTAAAGGTTATGTATTTGATATAGTCAGTTATAAATAGAAATTTCCAATAAGAACTTCTCAGATTACCAAGGATTGGGGTAATACAGAAAGAAAATAAAAACCAAGAAGTGATTACTTCTAAATAAGCAATTCTTTGCAGTGAAGAACTTGGAGAGCAAAACTCTAAAGGTCTGGTTTTCAGTATGTTGAATGATAAGATGATGAACTATATTTAAACTTTTGTTCTCATTATTTTGTTCCAGGATTATAAAGGCTATGAATCAAATGTTTGTTGAGGCCCTGCTGTATGCAGGACACTGTGCTAGTTGCCAGGCTTTTTGTTGCTGTTAGTTGTCCAGGGAGAGACACAGATTAACGAAGAAGCTTAGAGTCTAGGTGATGAAACAAGACTTGTAATATAAAATTGTAACTGCAGACACAGAAGGCTGGATACCTATATGCCAAAAACATTGTACAGAAATCCTTGACTGATAGAAAATTGAACTGTTCTCCATAAGCATACCTGTTCTGTTGCCTTCTTCATTTCTTAAAAATACTGTTTTTTATCCAGATGTATAGCCATGGAATCGAAATGGCTTGCCAGAAGCAGAAAGAGTTTGTGAAGAGCTCTGTGGCGTGTAAATGGAATCTTGCTGAAGCTCAGCAGAAACTTGGTAGCTTAGCACTGCATAACTCTGAGTCCTTGGATCAGGAACATGCCAAAGCACAAACAGCAATATCAGAACTGAGGCAACGGGAAGAAGAATGGCGGCAGAAAGAAGAGGCTCTAGTACAAAGAGAGAGAATGTGTCTGTGGAACATGGATGCCATTAGCAAGGATGTTTTTAATAAGGTATTATCTTTTATTGGGCCTACTGAAATAAGGAAAGCCTTAAATGTTTTTGCAAACCAGTTGTGCATATATGATAACAAGCAACAGAATCCTGTAAACAGTATTCAATTTTGACAGTTGAGGAAAAGTGATCGTTATAGAAACATGTATCCCAAGTAGTGTCTAATGTTGGTAGTCCTTAATCCAATTATGTGGCTGCAGCATAGCACACTGAATATAAATGTGGGTTCTAGAGTCAGACTGTCTCAAATGTCAACTTTGTCACAGCCTGGCATTGTAACCTTGGGCAGATCACTTCCCTAAGCCTCAGTTTCCTCAAATATAAAGAGCAGGTATAAAGATTAAGCAAGGTAACATCATAGAAGCAGGTAGCACGCGGCCTGGCATGTGGTAAAGCTCATATGTTACCAGAGATTTCTGATGTTGCTGTGCTTATCAGCTTGCTTTCAATTTTTTTGTTGTGTAGTCGCTAAGTCGTGTCCAGCTCTTTTGTGGTCCTATGGACTGTAACTCGCCGGGCTCCTCTGTCCATGGGTTTTTCCAGGCAAGAATACTGGAGTGGGTTACCATTTCCTTCTCCACGTGTTCTTCCTGACCAAAGGATAAAACCCATGTCTCTTTCTTGGCAGGCAGATTCTTTACCACTGAGCCACCTGGAAAGCCCAACTCTAATGTAGTTATTGGTTTTATCAAGTAAAACAAAGTTTCTCACTGTTACTTACCAGTATGTATTTAGTAACCCTCAGATAGTAATCTGGACTTAGTGTTACAGGCATTACTGCTGAAAGGAGTAGTAAAATATTTATGCCAAGTTAGTAGTTTATTAGGAGAAGGCAATGGCACCCCACTCCAGTACTCTTGCCTGGAAAATCCCACGGACGGAGGAGCCTGGTAGGCTGCAGTCCATGGGGTCTTGAAGAGTCGGACACGACTGAGCGACTTCACTTTCACTTTTCACTTTCATGCATTGGAGAAGGAAATGGCAACCCACTCCAGTGTTCTTGCCTGGAGAATCCCAGGGACGGGGGAGCCTGGTGGGCTGCCGTCTATGGGGTCGCACAGAGTTGGACACTACTGAAGTGACTTAGCAGGAGCAGTAGTTTATTAAGAGCAGTCTTATGTTTCTCACTGATTACACAGACCTTATTCTTTGACTTTTGTATCTGAAAAAGAAGTGGGCAATGAAATAGTCATTTTCATCTAAATGTGTAAAGTAGTACTTCTTTCTGTTTGTACTAAACTCTCAAGCCTCAGGTGTAGACTGCTCATTCTTGTCTAAGTCCACATTCATTTTATCTTTAACCTTCATTATTCTCTAGACGTAGTGTGTAACACTACTTGTTTCTGCTCTGGCATCCACTCTAAAAGCCCCTTCTTCCCCAGGCTTCTTTAATTTCTTTCCTCTGGACTAGCTCTAGTCCTGCTGCAGCAATAAGTAATACACATAGGTAAATGTCCTGTACTACTAGCCTTATCAGTACTTTACTCTGTAGTGAAGGTAAATTATAAGAGTATAACATGCTTCTTGTAAAAAAAAAAACAACATAGGCCTGTAAAATAAGAGTTGAAAGGCTTCCTTCATTTCCCATTTTCCAGAGATAACCGCTGTTAACAATGAGTCATATCTTTCTAGACCTTCTGTGCTTGTACCAAATTATATATTTTTCTTTCCCCTCAATAGAATCATTCTTTAACAGAATGATTCACTATCTCTGTGTATATTGTTCTATGGTTTTGCCTTCTTAAGTGTTACTTTATGTTTTGCATTTATACTCCAAAACTATTTAAAATGATTTTTTATAATAGAGGGAATGGTCAAAACAGTGTTCTTTTGTTTATACAGTTATTGTCTCTTAACACAGTGGTCACAAAGAAAATATTTTTGTTTCTGCTTTTAATTATTTTTTTTCTTAAGTTAGATTCTCATGTAGCCTACATTTATACCAGAATTAATTAGGACTATTATTATGTTCCAATCATTTGCTGAAAATCATGCATTCATTTTGTTGGGGAGCTTGAGATTTGAGAGGACAGGTCTAGATCCTCGCTGTCTGACAGCTTGATAGCTGCTAGCCATATGTGTTGTTGAACACTTGAAATGTAGCTAGTCCAAACTGAGATGTGCTGTAAGTGTAAAATACACACCAGATTCCGATGACTTAGTACCAAAAAAGTAAAATATTTCATTAATAATTTTTATATTGTTTATATGTTGAAATAATATGTTGGGTTAAATAGATACCTTATTTCATCTTTTTTTAATATGGCTGATAGAAAACTTTACAGTTGTGACTTGGATTGTATTTCTGTTGGACAGTTGCTGGTCTAGATGGCAGGATATACAAAGAGGAAAAAAAATGCTTTTATTTTGAAATATATAAACTTAATGTGTTTCCTGACTATAAACTGGCAGAGAGCTAGTTTTTGATTTCCATTTTTGGCAGTGATGATCTCAAGGTTTAAATGTGATCACATAATGTTCTGAGAAACTTTTTGCCAGTTTTTGTGGCCAAATAAAAACTTCATCTTGTTCTGTTTTATGACTTTAACTGAAAATAAGCACTTCCTTAATAGAAATTTATACGTGATTTCAGAATCAAACTGTTTACCTCTCCTAAGAAAAGTTTATAACAAAGGTCTATTTTAGGTTTATGTGTTAATCAAAAATTTTGTAGTAAATATAATCTCTAATCTTTGAATTTCTGAGTTTGTTTCCAGCAAGAACTCCAAAGATTAGACTAGAGTTGCAAATATTTAATGGAAATGAATAATGCAAAAATAAATTATGCATGTAAAGGATCTTTCTATACCTGCCTTTGATAGGCATATTTGGTTTTACAAAAAAGTTAATTCATTTGTTTTTCTCTGTGATTTCTAAAATAGTTCTACAGATGAATTTAATGAAACAATATCATTTTATTGTATCACCTTTTTATAATGTCTATAAGAAGGATTGCTGGGCATTCAATACCTGAGAAAGAAGATCCAATTAGAATATATTAGATTTTAAAATATATTCAATTTTAACTTCAAAATTTTTTCTTAGAGTTTTATTAATCAAGATAAAAGAAAAGAAACAGAAGATGAAGATAAATCAAAATCATTTATGCAGAAACATGAACAGAAAATTAGACATTTTGGTAAGTCTACTACTTGAGTTTCCTTCTTTTGTAATGTTTGATATTCTAAATATATGTACAGAAAGTGAATTTATAAAATAGAGACAAACTCCAGTTGTATAGCTACTTCTGGCACAGTTCTATGGCTTGTTTTAGAGCTATACATAAAAAAATAGAGTGACAGAGTAAACTGAATTGTGAAAAAAAGCAAAATTCAACCTGTTTATATAATGCTACCCTCTAAGACCTGGTTGTCGTTTTTGTTTTTTGTTTTTACTACCTAGATTCTGCATGTCCCAACTAGTCACTGCTTTTGTCTTTTTTTATCTTTGCTTTCTTGGTATCTTATTATCTTACGGTTGTAAGATTACATTTTTCAGATTTTGGATATGATGCTGTACAATTCATGCAGATCCTTCAACTGTTATTCAGATAAATAACAAGTTAAAAGAATACAGTCTATAATAAGTAAGAGAAATACATATACAAAGAACTGAAAAATAGTTTTCTCTATTGGAGAAAAACGATAGGATTGGGATTGATGAAAGTAAAGACTTCTCAGAGGAGGGAACATCTGAGTTAGATTTTGAGGACCATATAGGAGCTTTCCTGTAGATAAAGGGAGGCAAGGCAGCAGCCACAGCATGTACGAAGCCAGAGTCGGGAAGTAGTGTGATATGTCCTAAGAATTATAAGCAGTGACAATACTGCTGGAGTGAAAATGCTACTGGGGAGTATAATGTGTCAATTTAGTAAATATATGTTAAGCTTTTTAAGTGACATTTTGAGACTTTTTTCTATTGGTGTTTTTCTCCCAAAGTATTTAGAATATCATTCATCCTTATGTCAGTATAATGGATACTACTATAGTTTTTGTTTTTCTTTTTTGTAGTTTACTCATACATTAATTTTTCTCATACTATTTTAAAAAATGAAATAAGCTTGTTACTCTGTTTAATTCAAGAATAGTTTCTGAAGAAGTAAAGTTTATTTTTGCACATATTATCATTCCAGCATTATTTATTATAGAAACAAATAGAAAAACTATGGTCATCCTCAAGAGTTGATTTTGTCTCCATTATTAAATAGGTAGTTTAAAATCTTTAACATTTAGTGACACCCTTTTTCACAGCCCTTACAAGTGTCACTAACCCTTTCATATATTCTCTTTCCTTTAAAAGAGACCAAAATGGATAGGAATTTTGTGCCTGAGTAAGTCACAGTGCTGCCATGGAGAAGTAAACAGGAGAAGCAGTGATCTCTCTGAATAGTTGATAGAGTTGAAAGTAGTCCCTCTTCAGAAGTGTAACAAAGCTAAGGCAAAATTGCTGTGTAGGATTTATTTTATGACATCAGGTATAAGAAATAAGGATTGTACTTTCTTTACATCTGACCCCTAGAAGTTATTAAATTCTTTAACTTTAGTTTGAGAAGAAGTTTAAAGTCACTTAAATAATCATTATGTTTCTCAGAATTTAAAATGACCTAGTCACTGTATCCAAAGTGTTGGGGAAATATCTATAAAGCTTGTAAAACTCTATGAGAAAATGCTAAAATGCTATTTTCCAATTTTTTTAATGAGGAAAAAATCATTTATTTTTAATTGATTTCCTTGTGTTACTGTGTATTTCTCAGTAAGACATTTGTCCTCAGTTTTGTTTTTACTTATGTTCTGATGTGGAACTTTAACATACAGAAGTTCATTTTGTGTCTAGAGAAAGGATTTATTGCTGAACTATTGAGGTAGCCTTGTAAAATTTCTATGATGATTCTCGGATAACATTCTTGGTTGGATGAGTCTAAATAAAGCTCAGCACTTTGCTGGTTCTGTGATTACTTGAGTGGTATCAACTTTTTGACCAAATTTCTTACTAATTTGGGTAAAGATGACGGTACACCTTTAGTAGCATTTGGATTAGTTTGGTATTTTGAAGCAAAATGGCAGCATTTCCAAATATACTTAACCAACTTTAAAAAGAGTTTATTTTCTGTGTCTAAACAGTGATCATGATTAGATGGTTAACATAACTAAAATGGTTAAACTATATTTACTTTTATAACACTGACTGGATTGGTTTTGCATGCAGTATTTTACTATATCAGACATATTTTAGTAAATTAGAGAAAATGTAATTTTTCTAAATCTAAGTCTTTGTTGGCTCAGTGTAGTTTACTTTTGAAAAGTAAAGGTTTGAAAAGAAAGGTTTTGCTTTCTTTTCCATCTTTCCAAAAGAAAAATTTATAGTCTATGAATAAATAATACTGAATCTCCTGAAATTATCTGTACTTAACTTGAGCCTAGAATGACCGACCAGACATGTCTATTTGCCTGGGACTTTGGGCTTTCCCTAGATACAGGGCTTTTATAGCTTTAAACCAATCACTCTACTTTATCCTGACAAATTATTTGAAATAAAATTTACTGTGAATTCTAAAAGCTATTTCCAATATGCTGGTGTTGCCTTATTATCTATCTTCATTTGCTCTTTTACCATAACATTTCTATGGTAATACGAGAAATGGTATTAGAGAAAATGGTAAAGAGGATCATTTTAAAATACCATTTCTTTGCTTACAGGAGGAAAGTATTTGACATTCATGGCTTAATTCTTGTTTTACAGGTATGTTAAGTCGATGGGATGATAGTCAGAGATTTTTGTCTGACCATCCATACCTTGTATGTGAAGAAACTGCTAAATATCTTATTTTATGGTGTTTTCATCTAGAAGCTGAACAGGTATCATGTGAAACTTGAATTTCTGAGAACCTTAGTGGAATGCTGATTTGCTTTTTGTTTTTGTTTTTCCCATTACTTTAAACGTAAGCAGGAATGTCATTAAATGGAATTCCAATTTTGTTTTGTTTTCAAGATCTGCTTGAGCTTACTGTTGGCATCTTTTTTTTAGTTATTTCAGTTAGCATAGGGAAACTTTTTTCCAATGTGCTTTCCCTACCTTCCTGTCCCCTCATCTCTCTTGTTCCCATATACTATAAACCTTTTTCCTTTTTAACCTATTAAAAACTCATGTTTTAAAAATCCAAATAGTGATCACAATATTAAGTATATTCCTTATAATTTTAATATGTTTATTTTCAGAAAGGGGCTCTAATGGAACAAATAGCACATCAAGCAGTTGTAATGCAGTTTATTATGGAAATGGCCAAAAACTGTAATGTGGATCCAAGAGGATGTTTTCGCTTATTTTTCCAGAAAGCCAAAGTAAGTAGCTATTTGGTATTATTATTTTATTTTTTTTATTGAAGGATAATTGCTGTTTGGTATTATTAAATGGGAAAGTTAGGGTTTAGCTGAAATGTCTTTTTGTCCGTACACATCAAAGGAGGCCATCCAACCAGGATGCCACAGGCTAGATTCTGTAGATTTTATAATGAAAAGAAAAATTATATTGCTGTTTTTATGCTAATTTAGATTATAAGAGGCTGTACTATATAGCATTATGTGAACTTGAGACCCGTTTACATGAATGTATACAGGAAAATTAGAGGAATGGTTTGAGAAAATAAAAAACCTGTAGTTCAAAGAATATTATGCAGCTTTCAAGATTATATGAAAATTACATGAAGTATTTTTAATCTGAGAAAATGCTTTGCTATAAAGTGAAAAGACACAACACATTTATATATATAGGATGTCAGCTATATTAAAGAAAAATAGATATGTTTAGAAAGATCAACATTTCATACTCAATCAATTAGTAATGATTTAAAAGTTGTACAAGAAGTAGAGCAATAGTAATTCATATTAACTGCCTGCTGCTGCTGCTGCTAAGTCGCCTTAGTTGTGTCCAACTCTGTGCAACCCCATAGACAGCAGCCCACCAGGCTCCCCTGTCCATGGGATTCTCCAGGCAAGAACACTGGAGTGGGTTGCCATTTCCTTCTCCAATGCATGAAAGTGAAAAGTGAAAGTGAAGTCGCTCAGTTGTGCCCGACTCTTAGTGACCCCATGGACTGCAGCCTACCAGGCTCCTCCGTCCATGGGATTTTCCAGGCAAGAGTACTGGAGTGGGGTGCCATTGCCTTCTCCGCTATAGGAGTCTAAATTGGTGTAACCACTTTGGAAGATTTTCTTGTAAAATTGAACAAGGCAAGTACCAACAGCCAGAAATTCTCCTAGATAACATACCCTCAAAAAAAATTTCTCAACATGTCCAAGGATAGTCAAGGGTCTTCAAGACCCTTTCCAGAGGCCCTGAGTCAAAATTATTTTTATAATAATACTAAGATGTTATTTGTCATTTTCACTCTCTTTCTTGCATGAGTGTACAGCTTGGACTGATACAGAAGCAGATGTATGAGTACAGCTATCTTCTTTTAAGCCCAGACTTTTCACTAAATTGTTTGTTTTGGAAATATAGTTTAAAGATATATATATATGTTATATGTTTAAAATGTTAACATGTAATGAGTTTGTTAGTATATTTCAGTTAATATTTAAATTCCTCAGTTTAATTTCTAACGTAATTATTAATAGATACAGCCCACATAAACAGGAGCTCTTTAGGTTCCTCAACAATTTTCAAGAGCATGAAGCAGTCCTGAGACCATAAAGTTTGAGAATTGATGGCCTAGAAAAACTCCTATGTATGTGCTTCATAGAAGTGTTCATAATAGCAAGAAGTCTGGGAACAACCCAAGTATCTGTTAACAGTAGAATGAATAAATTGTGGTATATTCATTTAGTAATATACTAATCAGCATTGGCATGGGTAAAAAAACAAGAAACTGAAAAAAACAAGTCTCAGAATGAAATATCTGCTATTATTTTTAAAGTATTTTATATTTGAACAAGCAGAACTAAGTAAATATATTGTTGAGGGATATATAAATAAGCTGTAAACTTGAAGAGACAAAGGAGTGATGACAAGTCACAGTTGTAACCTCAGAGAGATGAAATGCTCATTATTGAAACTGATCTCTAAAATACTAGTATTGATCTGTTTCCTAATTTTTGTGGGTATGTAGTAGGATTTTTGCCCTGTAAGTTGTACATACATATTTTACGTGATTTTTTGCATATTTGATACATTTTAGCATACACAATTAGAAGTTAGAAGAAAATGTACCAGAAGTTTAATTTTGATTAGGCTTGAGTGGTAGAATTACAAATGGTTTCCATTTTCTTTTTCATATACTACAATGAACACATTTCCTTTTATAAATAGAGAAAAACATTGTATTTTTAAATTATAAAAATTTTTTAATGTGGCAGAAGTTGTACCTTCCACTTCTACTGTTAAAATAGGAAAATTTCCCAAAACAGTAGTTTTAATGAGTAAATGATTGAGTTGGTATTTTAGGCTTCTGATGACTGTTTTAAATTTTGACACACAGGCAGTAAAAAAAAAAAGTTTCTTTTTCATCTTAAAGGATATGTTTGAACTAGTGTTTAATAGCATAATGGAACATAGTCATAAAATATGTATTTTTTGACATTTATAATACTTTGATAATAGAGAATATTTTATTCTTAAATCTGACACTTCAGAGTTTTTTTTTTTTTTTTTTTCTTTAATAGAAAATTATTTAATTAGTATACATGTGTTCCCCATCCTGAACCCTCCTCCCTCCTCCCTCCCCACACCATCCCCCTGGGTTGTCCCAGTGCACCAGCCCCAAGCATCCAGCATCGTGCATCGAACCTGGACTGGCATCTCGTTTCATACATGACATTTCACATGTTTCAATGCCATTCTCCCAAATCTTCCCACCCTCTCCCTCTCCCACAGAGTCCATAAGACTGTTCTATACATCAGTGTCTCTTTTGCTGTCTCGTATACAGGGTTATCGTTACCATCTACAAAATAGAACTGAACAACTCTGAAGCCACAGATGTTAACATTTTGTTCTTAATATTTTTTTTTAATTAAGGAATAACTTTCATGAACTATTTGCTTTGTGAAAGGTATTCTAAGCACTTCACATGGATTAACTCATTAAACATTCATAACATTTTATAAGGATAATTACTTTTTTTTTTTTTTACAAATGAGGAAGTTAGCATAGAGAAATTGAGCAAGTGACCCATAGGTTGCTTAATAAAACGAAAATCAATCAGGTCTCTCTAGATCTAAATACCTAGGGTTTAGGCATGCAGTAAGGTCAGCAGTTGTGTCACTTGATTCCTTTAATGGTTTGTTTCATAACCATTTCAGAAGGATTACTTTTGGATATGAAGGCTAACATTGCATGTGTCTCCCTAAGTACCATTGACTATAAAGTGAAGTGTTATAAAGAAATGACTTCTAAATTCATTTTAAAAAATACAGAATAGCAGCACAGAACATTGTGTGTATTATTTGTATAGATATTGATGCTAATAGCTAATCCGTAGGTTTTAATGGAGTTACACAACCTAAACTACATTAAAGAGAAAAATCACACTGCAGACAAATGGACCGTGATAATTCAGGAATGAGACTTTGACAAAATCTTGTCCACCACTTGAACTTAAAACCTATGGTCTATTGTGTAGGATGTGCTCTGTGTCATTTTTTTAACCTGCAAAGGAAATATTTATAAATGGAGGCTACTGCCAAAAGGATATTTTGCATTAAGAATTTTCTTTATATTATATACATTATGGAGAGATTTCCCCTCCCTCAACATAACTCACTATACTTTTTTTTCCCATAATCTTGAAAAGAAGGTACTTGCGTAACTAAAACAGTAAGATATTTTCATACCAAAGTTAAATGTTGACTTTAATTGGTTTTCAGCTTTTAACAAAGAGAGATTTTAGGGTCAGAGAATTACTAACAACAGGTAGTAAGTGTTTCTGCATTAACTGACAGAGAATTAGAAGGTTTAAAGAATATCCCTTGGCTGTTGCTTGGCAGTGGGACGAGAAGAGAAGACTGTGAGCGATTAAATGAGGACTGTTTTGGATCCTATCAAGAATACAGATAAATCAAGAGAAATACAGAGGAAGCCTACTTTCTTTCATTACATTTGTGTGTATGTGTGAAGAAGGGTTTTTTCTTATTAGTTTGTTTTATTTTGCTGAAGCAGAGGGAAATGAAACAGACCAATCTATAATATTCATATAAAACAGGCAGTTTTCAGAAATTTGACAGATCTTGGTGGTTTCTACATTTAAACTGTTCACCTCATCTTTACTTCTTCCACTTCAGGCTTGGTATATGCTTTGTTAGAGTTTACTGTGTGGTCTGGAAATCTTGAAAATCAGTCTTTTTGTTTGTTTGTTTTTTCAAGGCAGAGGAGGAAGGTTATTTTGAAGCATTCAAAAATGAACTTGAAGCTTTCAAGTCAAGAGTCAGACTTTATTCTCAATCACCAAATTTTCAGCCTGTGACAGTTCAGAATCATGTTCCCCATTCTGGTGTTGGATCTATAGGTTTATTAGAGTCCTTACCACAGGTAAGTTGAAAAAGTAAATATTTTATAAATGTATTCACATAATATTTGTTCTTTTGGACTTCTGTTTCTTCTTGTATGTGTGGTCATTTTAAATATTCTTGCCTCAAAAGAGAACTCCGAGTTTCATCTCATGCCATGTTTTGGCATTAAGTTTTATCCATCACTTAGGTATTTTAGAGAGACACCAAATTCTACTCCTTTAAATATAGAAGAGATGAGGACTATCTAAGCATTCTTAAGGGCACATGTTACCTATTGATCATCTAAGTCATAAACTTCTTAAGATGACTCCAATATCCCATCTTGAGTAGAACTATTAAGAATTGAAGATGGATTAGCTCCAAGCATATACCCAAGTAGCAACTGAGGTGATTTATTGCATGAGTTTATTAGTATTATCTTTTTAAATGTTGGTGTTGCCTACCAGACAAATTTTAGTACAAATTAATGTAACTTACACTGAACTGTTGTTTCTGGTAATATTGGCCAACTGTTTAAGCATCTTAGAAGTCTGCGATTAGATTAACATAAAATTATCTCACTAGCATGAAAGAATTTATGTTAAAAAGAGGAAGTTGGACCACTGGGTCTGCCTGATTCTACTTAGAATTACAATTTTAAGTTATCACTAGGAAGTTACTGCCCATTTTGGTTTTAGTAGCATTTAAATTGAACCAGTCATATCTCATTTTCAGACCAGCTTTAGCATTCTAGCCTGTTGCCTACATAGTGAAAGGGAAGTCTCACTCAGAAGACAGTATGAAGAGAGACCTGTATTTATTTTTAATTCTCAAAGAGTTGTAGGAATTGAGATTTTCAATGCCTTGACTTTATAGCTATAATTTCACTAGTCCAGTTATTTGTAGGCCAAAGAGACAATTTAAGGAAAGCAATTGATCATATTTAACTCAGCCAAAAATATAATTCTCAAGAATGAGAAAGAAAATCTGATTTTTAAATAATTAGTCATGTTACCCCTTAGACATGTAAGCGATATTCTCCCTCAGTTTGTCCCCAGATTACCTCTTAATGCTGTTTTAATAAAGTGATGATTTTCTCTGCAGTTCTGTGAGAAATAGCCCAACAGGAACACAGTCTTTAAGAAATTTTATGACTAAGTCACTGTCAAGTCCAACATATAAATCTCCTAAAACTAAGGTGTCACATAATGAATGCAGAGGAAAAAAAGACTTTTGAGGATGCTGCTGATTCTAAACATAAGAGGGGAAAGAGAAGATTTCAGCTAGAGACACAGAAACACAGTCACCTGCTTGAGGGAAGGGTAAGATGGAAAATAGCCTGAGGGATCAAGTTGTCAACTGAGAGGAGATTTGGAAGAAGAGCTTAAAATAACAACTTATTTTTATTATATATCAATTTATAGATTACAAAACACTTGTATGTGGTATCTCATTTAATCTCAAAAAAACTGATTTCATTTTATGGATGAATAAAGTGAAGCTCTTGTAGGTTAAGTAGCTTGCTTGAAGTCAATACAGTAAGTGATGGAGCTATTATTCTAATCCTGGATTTCTGTCCTACTCCACTGCTCATTCACCTACATCATAAACTGTTGTTGAATCATATACTAGAAATATGACAAGATGCTTAGTTGTGTGCTCTTGGGAAGAACTGGTCTCTGAGATAATAAATGTGTGGAGAATGTTACTGGATGAGAATATGGGGTAATCAGTGGGATTTACAGAGAAGGCAGTGGCACCCCACTCCAGTACTCTTGCCTGGAAAATCCCATGGACGGAGGAGCCTGGTAGGCTCCAGTCCATGGGGTCGCCAAGAGTCGGATATGACTGAGCGACTTCACTTTCACTTTCATGTACTGAAGAAGGAAATGGCAACCCACTCCAGTGTTCTTGCCTGGAGAATCCCATGGACGGGGGAGCCTGGTGGGCTGCCGTCTATGGGGTCGCACAGAGTCGGACACGACTGAAGTGACTTAGCAGCAGTGGGATTTAAGTGTACATTAGGTTAGGTATATTGAGTGCTTTTTGTTTTTTTAAGTCTCTTCAGTTCTTAGGGCTTCACTAGTGGCTCAGCAGTCAAGAACCCACCTGGAATTCAGAAGATGCAGGTTTGATCCCTGGGTTGGGAAGATCCCCTGGAGAAGGGAATGGCAACCCGCTCCAGTATTCTTGCCTAGGAAATCCCATGGACAGAGGAGCCTGGCAGACTACGGCCCATGGGGTCACAAGAGTCAGACATGAAACCACCATCACTGCCACCTTCAGTTCTTAAGGAGATGGGTAGATGAATTTTAAAGAATCTCTTTAGCTACTTCTAATAGTCAAAATTCTCTCATAAAAAAACTGGAACCTAGTCTTAATAGAGAGTAACTGTAAGCTCTGTTGGACCTGGATGGTCAGAAAAGGTCTTAGCAGCCTCTCTCTTTGGAGAATGGGATAACAATCTATTAATAATTTTTGTAAAACTTAAATTTGGATAACAGTTTAGCTTTTAATCTCTTTTTTTAAATTGACAACAATCTTATGAGATAGACCACATACCAGTATCCTTAATTTTGAGAGAAGTGAACCAAGGCCCCCTGAACAGATAAGTAAGTAAGAGTTACCTAAGGCTTATCCTATATACTAGCTTTTACTGTTACTAAATTTTGATGAATTATTTTCTCTGAGGATGGCATTATACTAAGTGAGAGAGTCAGGGTTAGAACTTAGGTCCAAGGTTACTTTAATGTACCAGACTTGAGTCAGTTATTTGTGCCAATCCCTTCATAAACCTTATTGACAATAATCCAACTAACTTCTTGTTCATTTTTTTACTACTACAATAAAAGAATCAAAAAGATTCTTTAAAAAAGAAGAAAGATTAAAAAGATTATTGAGAACACTTCCTCCCTTTGGGATGGAGAGTTCTGATATCTAATGCCCTGTATGGACTGTTTTCCTCATTGATGTATATTAAATAAACAGATGAAAGTAGGTGATTCATGATAAAACTAAATAGCTGGGAGATATTCAGAACTGAGTAGACAAAATTGAATTATTGGAAGAATTTCCTTAAAGTCCTGGGTCTTAAGGGCTTATGTCTCTATTCATGGTGCTTTATTAATAGTGGTTTTATTTTTCAATTTATTGAATAAGGTTTTCTGTTCCTAGTTTTAGAGATGTTCAAAATTAGAACATTTTTGAGTTTTTCTGTGTAAAAAAATGAAACCTAAATTACACTGTTCTTTTGTTTTCAACTTTTTAAATACAAGTCTCTTTCAAAAGATTTCTCACTTGAGTTTAACCTTTGAGAAACCGAAATAGATTCTGAAGGTATAACTTTCACTTAGTAAATAGTTTTTTACCTTATTCTAGTGTTTTTTTAATTTTAATATTTACTATTATAATTAGATAGTAATCATCATAATACCTTGCTGGCTTAAAGCCATTTATTTTTTAAATTGTCAATAGCTATATACATATAATCACATAGATATAGCCTTATGATTAAAATTATAGTTTTCTTAAATGGAGGGAAGAGGTAGTGTTTATTACATTTCTTTTTTATATATATCATTCTGTCTTTGCCACATCTCTTTGGATTAAGTGGTAGTAATCTATTATTTTTTCTTTATCGTCTTGGGTTTCAACCAAAGTCTGACTTCAACTTTTTTTCTATTCTGCTATACTGCAGAGAGAGAGAATGTGAAACTGAATATGCAGTTTCATGTACTGACACCTAACTGATGATCATCCATTCTTTCCTCTCTATACTTTTCAGAATCCAGATTATCTTCAATATTCTATCAACACAGCTCTCTGCAGTTTAAACTCAGTGGTACATAAAGAAGATGATGAACCGAAAATGATGGACACTGTATAATTTGGTTAAGACTGCTGAAGCCAAGTACTATTTTGTTACAAGAAAGGAAGAACTTGGCTATTTTCTTGACACTTTTATGGGTGCTGCACTTTATTTTTGTTTGGTTTTTGATGGGAGGGAAAACAGAGTACTGAAACGTTTTGTAAAATTTTTTTTATGTGCTGCTAGGTTTTTTTTTTTGTTTTATTTTTTTCTGAAGAGAGGAGTGGTACCATATGTTGCAAGAAGTCAAACTGGACTTTTTTTGGGTTTTTTGGCTACTAAATTTGCCTTTAATCTTACTGTTCTCAATTTTGGAATCAAAGTATGAAAATCTGCACAAATGCAATGTTTACAAGAACTGGTTGATTCTAGGAGGCATCTGCTACAGTCTTTTTATATGGATATGTACATGTCCTACTCTACAAAAATGATTAAAGATTAAAATGTATCCTATTGCTAATTTAGCTGTCAAATCTGGTGTTTCATCATATTAAAAGCAATAAATCAGTAGTTGGTAATCTGCTTTACTAAATAAGCTGGGTAGTACAAATTAAAACAGTCTTTCCCCTTAAAATAATATTACATTTGTTTCTTCAGCACCATCGGTTAAATCCTTAACTACAGTATCAATGTTATATGGATACTAAATTAACCCCCAAGTATTCTCAGACGTATTTCCCTTAGAAGTTGATTTTACCCTATTGACATTTTAGTATTAGGGTTATATAGTGATATAAAAGGTGATAAAGCTCATAACATTTTTTTTTTCTTAGTAAGATCCAACTTAAAGTTCACTCTTAATTTCTTGACATAGTCTGGGATCTCTCAGGGAGCAAGTTTTAAAAGAACTAAAGGCCTATAAGAACAAATAGGAAAAATAATCTGATTTTTTAAGTTACAGTTATTGTTTTACTCTAATGTGGCCCAAAGACTTTTTTAAAAGGCAAGAGAAATCTTTTGACACGAACTACTTATTTCTAAGAATTTGGTGATCCTTACTGGTAATGATGGCTTTTACTACATTTGTCATTCCTCTCTTTAGCTCAGTTACCATAGAATGCTTCTGAGCTTTAATACTTACATATATAATTCACTTTAAATATGCCAGGATATTTGATGGTTCATTTTACTAGGAATGAGATGACAATGTTAATTATGCTGTCCTTATTATTTGAGGATTAACCTTCTGACTTATAGGAACATGAGCTTTGATTTGTATCAGATGTAGTCTTTGGTGGCTCAGTCCCATTGGGACTAGCAGTAAACATGTAGAAGATGATTAAATGGGATTTGGACTACATGTCTCAATTTGAGAAGCCACCCCCATGGTGATCAGATCTGTGATGGTGGCTTCATTTGCACCTTGTTTTAAACTAACCTGAGGTGATAAGGCAGTTAGTACTCATAGAAACAGATTGGAGTTATTGAATCATACATATGTAACATCACAATCTTCTTGGTTTTCAGAATAAAACTTGTTTTTGTGCTTTTAATATATACTCTATAATAAAATGTTCGACTAATTTATGTGCTAGCATTCATCAGCCTGTAGTTTTTTTTTTTTTTTTAACCAGTGACCTAGTTATAGAAGTTTTCTGCTTCTGCTTTTTTTTTTTTTTTTTCCTATTTTGGAGCAAGCTCTTGTTTTTTCTGTCCTATCAAATGGAGAATGAGTATAGGAATAAAATTCCCAGCTTCATAGAAAAGTAACTTGAACCATTACTTTCTATTTCTCAACCTCACTTTTCCCCAGGATTTGCCTGTAAGCTCTAAATTGTTTTTAATTTCATTTTGCCTTAGAGATAACTAAAAACTGAAGATTGGAAGGAGAGAAATTATCAACAAACTGAGTATACTGTTCCTGGAGGATATTTTTGGTTTCTATTTTATAAAATATGAATTATTTAAGAACTATTTAAAATTTGGTTATGCATGTGCTTTTACTTAGGAAAGTGTTGTATATTTGCAGTGTGAAAGTGATTGGATTTATTTTGGTAACTACTGACTGATGCCATAATTTGCACCTAAAGACTATAACTTACAGTTTAGCAGTACTCAATACTCAGAACAATAAATTGACATCCTTTTTATTTTTCTTTATTTTGCTAAGAATGAATTCCTATTAGGAGAAATGTCTTCTGTTTCTTAAGTAATAAGGGTATACTCAGCAAAGGAATAATTTATTTTTCAGGTTGCACAATTTTCTCCAAACAAATTACACAAACCATGGAAAATCTAAACAAATGAAGCATCTTTGATATCAGAGTGTCTATCAGAGATTCTTACTTCATTTGATAAATTAGTCTTCTAATGAAAGATGTTTTTAAAATAGCTATCATTACATTCCTTGTTAGTTCAGTTTTATCAATGGTGGTAGATACAACACTGGTTTAAATCAAAGATTCTTCTCTAGGAGAGATGAGTAATATTCTCATCCAGTTATACCGTGGGTTCTTTCAAATTTTGCCTAGTGAGCTCACATTCTCCTGTAATTTCTCTCTCGGAAAATTGGGACTTCTGTCAGACTGGCATTCCTATTACCCTTTTAAAAGTAAACTAAAATGGTGCCCAAGAACATAAATATAGTTTAGTAGTGGCTTTACAAGATTAAAATATTGATTGTGAGTTTAGGCAAAGTGATTTTGAAGTTAATCTTGGGATATTTTCAGAGACAAATAAAAAGATGTCAGTTTACTGTTCTCAAAGTTGGTCATGTATTTCAGTTCTTAAACTGATACAGGACAGAAATGTACTTATCTCAGTTGAGGGTCAGGCTTTTCATTTCAGTTTTGCTTCTATATCCTATGCATTTTAAAAGTCTGCACATTCATTTCCCATCTGTAATGGACATGTATGTGCTATTTCACAGGTCTTCTGAGAAGCTGACTCATCTAATAAGTATGTGCTTGCTTACTATGTAAGCCGATGGCGGGAAGAGGTACAATGATGAATAAAAGTTGATTATGAATTGCTTAAAATCTAATAATGAAGTTGAAACCATTGTCATAAACCTCAGAGAATAAGACTTAAAGTTTTTGTCTTTTCTAAGTATGAAATTGATTTTTTAAAAATTCCCACATATTTCACTTTGTTGAATGACATTTGTCATGCTACTTACTCTTCAAACACTTTTATAGAGTCCTTTGGTAAAATATGACACATCACCAAACTGATTCACACTTTGGTGACATTCTTCCACCATGCAATTTTACATGCATAGCAATTTTAACTTTTTACTCAGTGCTAAATGTAGTTATTAGTGAGCTGAAAGGAAAGAAAAAGAAAAAGCTATAGCTGGATGTGGACTCTTAAGTATATTGGCTTTTACCAACACAGATTATTTTGTGTTTAAAAACTTTAAACTATTAACATCTAAAATCAGAATCTTGAATTGCAAAGATAGGAAGGGTGCTTTTGCAGTTGACCAGTGTCTTTTTTTTCTTTTGTCAATGAAAAGACAACTTATAAACATCTTTTAAAATTTATTGCTGTTGAATATTATAGCAGTTTAATATAATGAGGTCTTCAATTACTGTGATTTGTTAGGTAAGTTTTGTCACAAACTATGAATGTCCAAAATATTTTGCTCAAAATAGCTGGAGGGACGTAGCTGTCGGGCAGGGTTTAGAAATCTAAACTATTTCAATAAGAAATAGAAATAAATAGAAAAAGAAATAAATGGAATTAATAAATACAATTTCTGGATGGTACTAACTGCCAATTTGCATTTCCCACAACACACTCTGCTTATGAAAGGTGTACCGAAATAACTGTGGTGCTGTAGAAAACAGGGTAATGGTTTGAAGCCTTACTAGCTTTTCACTAAGGCACAGTAGCTTCTGGCCATGGCAGTCAGCTCTGGACACATTTCCATGTGGCACACAGATCATGATAGGTATTACAGCAGAAAACAAGTTCTTTTTGTAATAGCACAGGTGTGTCCCAAGGTCATGGTTGTATGCAAAACTTCAGTTTTGGGAGTGGAGAGGAAATGATCACAGGAAGGACAGGTCTTGATTTTCATAGCCATGTTCTTCTATCCCTCTTCTTGATTCCCAAATCTGACAGTGTCAAGAAGGCCAGTATGGCTGCAATACTGCAGCAGGAAATAAAGGGTAAAATGAAACCAACCTATATATGTAAAAGTGTTCTAAGACAATTATTAGAAAGCAGAGACTAACTCAGAAGCCAATGAGACATGAGGGCAATAAAGGGAAGGTGAGTTAGAGTGGGCCCTGTGTGTTACCAAAGACCAAGTAATAGTCACAGTTCTGAATTTTCATTTAATGCTAATTCATTGATAAACTGGATAATTAGTACCCAACATTTTTAGAATGTACATACTAACATTGAAATAAGGCAGTTATATGAATGTTTACCATAATCCTTTTTAAAAGCCTCAGTACATTTTTGAAAGATCAATACTGAACTTTTAAAAATCAAAGAAAAGTCAGCTTTTTTCCCCCACAAGATACATAAGAATCACTTGCTAGCATTTGTATTTTCAGTGCCTGGAATAAAATGGGCCAAATTTTCAAAGGCAGTTAATAACAGCTTATACAATGACTCGTTTCATTTAATCTAGCACCAAGTAAGAGAATTGAAGATATTGTCAGATTTCTCCTTCACCTCTCATATTGCCCCACTCTTCCTACCACTGTACATAAGCATGCATCCTGTTGCCCCTCTAAGGAATCAAATCATTTTCATTTTAAAATGGCTGCACAGATTACATTCACTGGCAGAGTTCTTCCTCATTAAGGAAGGATAGCAGTGAACATGAACAGGTGTGAACTTCTTTGATTAGGAATAAAGAACTCTTCTAAGCCAAATCAATGAGTTCCTTATTTCTTTTTAATATGTTGTGTAAATCCTTTTAATTTCTACACCTGTTTACTAATTATGATTGTTATTCATGTCAAGGGAGTTTCCCCCAGGCAAACCTGATCTATTTCCTAATGACAAAGTATTCTTACTTAACCTAATGCCATGAGTCTCCTTTCCTTCTTCCCTCCTTCCCTGTCTTCCTTCCTTCCTTCAATTTGCTACTCATCAAGGCACATCATACATTGGGATCAAAAAAGAAACTGGCAAGCAGGTCCTAAAGTGCACATTTTTCAACCTGAGTAACTTCTGAAAACATGAGAGTTTAATTACATATTCTGTTGGAAATTCAACTTTGGTGCTTTTACAAGAATTTACAATGTCAATTTCTAACAAGTCATATCCCTCAGTACACAGGATTTTCAAAAGAAAAGTGATAGGAAAATACATTTTGCTATGTGCTATTCGATACATTTTTATTGCAAACTGAAAATCTGGAGTAGAGTGAAAGTTGTGTTTTAAAACAACAAAATACAGGATATATGGCTATCGAAAGACTGCTAGTATAAAGTGTAAAAAAACCCAGAAACCTCAATAGTCAGGAGACCACGAGGGGGAGCTCTCATGCCTTGTGAAGATAGCATAGCCCAAAAGGAAGAAGGCAAGACTTCTGGCAAGGACTCAGCCAACGAAAAGCCACAGACTTGTTTACTACAGCCCTCCCAACTTCGTTTTCTCCTCTATAAAAGTACTGTCATTCCCATGCTGTGGGGAGGACTTGCACCTGGCTCACCATGGTTGAGACTCCAAATTGCAATTATCTGCTGATTCCGAATAAACCCATTTTGCTGGAGAAATATCTGGCAATCTGTTTGAGGTCAATAAAAGGCAGCAGTGAATCTGCATCCTGCAACTAATCTATAAATTTAGTTGCTTCCCACCCCCAGGAATTCCATAGACAGTGGCCCATAGTCTGTGTATCACAGTGCTAGAGGTCTCTTTTTTTTGCATCACTATCCACAAGCCTCTGATAAGATACTTTCCACAAGTGATATGGAAGTTTTTTCTTGTTCTACTTCTCCAGAAAAATAAGGAAACTTTATCCACCACTTCTTTTCTGAACAAAACTTAGACTACCAATTGCCCTTTCAGTTACACTCAACAATTTTCAAAGGTCTAGTTAGACATTTATAATGTTTTATAATTGTGCTAATTAAATTCTAATTTTATCTAGTTAGAAGGTAACTAGATAAAACACACTGAACATTTAAGAAGATGAATCTTCATAATTGACTCTTTTGGCACATCCTTAATTTCCAGGTTAAAAGCAGCAGAAATGAAACTAACATAATTTTCAAACAATTTATACAGGCCAGAGTCTTAGGACAAGGAACCTGTAAATGCACAAGACAAGGAGCTTCTGCTCATCTTCCTAGTTACATGCACATTTCCTCATGGAGTAACTGATGTTTCCTGGCTTCTTTGTGGAAGTTTTGTTTGTAGGAAAGCATATACATGTGGCCAGATCTTGTTGGTTTCTGTTCCAGAGAATGTTTCCAACACCCCTTTTTTCCTAAGGATAAAAAACAAGACAGGTCTGACAATAAAAAAAGAAGATCACAGGCCAGTATCACGAATGAACATAGATGCAAAAATCCTCAGCAAAATACTAACAAACCAAATTCAACAGTTAAGGATCATACACCACGATTAAGTGGCATTTGTCCCAGTCAGTGAGTCAGTTCAGTCACTCAGTCGTGTCCGACTCTTTGCAATGCCATGAATCACAGCACGCCAGGCCTCCCTATCCATCACCAACTCCCGGAGTTCACTCAGACTCACGTCCATCGAGTCAGTGATGCTATCCAGCCATCTCATCCTCTGTCGTCCCCTTCTCCTGCCCCCGATCCCTCCCAGCATCAGGGTCTTAAGGATGGTTCAATACATTCAAATCAATGTGACACACCACATTAACAAATTGAATAAAGATCATATGATCATCTCAAAAGATAGAGAATAGCTTTTGACAAAATTTGACATCCATTTTTTATAAAACTTTCAACAAAGTGGGTATAGAGGTAACATACCTCAGTGTAATAAAAGTAATATATGACAAACCTAAAGCCAATATAATAGTGAAAAGCTGAAGGCATTTCCTCTAAAATCAGAAACAAAGATTCCACTCTCAGCACTTTTGTTTTGGAATTCCTAGCCATAGCAATCAGAAGGGGGTGGGGAAGGACCCAAATAGGAAAGGAAGAACTAAAACTGTCACTTCAGCAGATGACATGATACTGTATATAGAAAAGCCTAAAGATGCCACCAAAAAACTATTAGAACTAATAAATGAATTTAGTAAAGCTGCAGGATACAAAATTATAGAAATCTGTTGCATTTTTATGCACTAATAACACACTATCAGAGAAAACAATCCCACTTACAACTGCATTTTAAAAAAAAATCTAATCAAGCAGGTAAAGAACCTATACTTGGAAAACTATAAGGCACTGATGAAAGAAACTGAAAAAGACATTAAAAAATGGAAAGATATATCCTGTTCATGGATTGGAACAATTAGTGTTGTTAAAATGACCATACTATGCAAGACAATCTACAGATTCAATGCAATTCCTAACAATATACCAACAGCATTTTCTTTTTTAATGTTTATTTTTGGCTGTGTTGGGTTTTCTTTGCTATGCTGGCTTTCTCTAGGTGCAGCAAGTGAGGGCTACTCGTGGTGCGAGGGCTCCTCATTGCAGTGGTTCTCCTGTTGCAGAGCACAGGCTCTAAGGCATATGGACTCAGTAGCTGCAGCTCACAGGCTCATTAGTTGTGGCAGGTGAGCTCAGCTGCCCCGTGTCATGTGGGATCTTCCTGGACCAGGGATCCAACCAGCATCCCTTGCATTGCAAACTGGATTCCTAACCACTGGACCACCAGGGAAGTGCCCAGTGGCATTTTTCATGGCACTAGAACAAAAATTCTAACATCTGGATACACAAAAGACCCCGGATGGCCAAAACAATTTTGAGAAACAACAGAGCTGGAGACATCATGCTCCCTGACTTCAGACTATACTACATAGCTACAGTAACCAAAATAGTAATGGCACTAGCACAAAACCAGATACACAGACCAGTGGAACCGAATAGGCAGCCCAGAAATAACCTGCAGTATGGTCAGGGTAATCTGTGACAAAGAAGGCAAGAATATACAAGGGAGAAAATGCAGCCTCTTCAATAAATGGTGTCTGAAAAACTGGACAGCTACACACAAAAGAATAAAACTAGATTACTTTCTCACACAATATAAAGTCAAGAAGGATCAAAGACCTAAATGTAAGATCTTAAGTCATAAAACTTCTAGAAGAAAACACAGGCAGTACACTCTTTGAAATCAGCCTTAATATATATATAACATGTATATACATTGTATATATATATATGATATATATTGTGTGTGTATGTGTATATTATATATATATATATGATCTGTCTCCTCAGGCAAGGGAAACAAAAGCAAAAATGAACAAATGGGACTACATCAAACTTAAAAGACTTTGTATAGCCAAGGAAGATCAACAAAATGAAAAGGCAGCCTACTGAATGGAAGAAGATATTTGCAAATGATATATCTGATGAGAGGTTAATATCCAAAATATACAAAACCCAACATCAAAAAAAATGAATAAACAACCTGATTTAAAAATGGGCAGAGGACCTTAACGTCTTTTTCCAAAGACATACAGATGGCAAACAGACACATGAAAAGATGTTCACCATCACTAGTCATCAAGGAAATACAAATCAAAACCAAAGTCAGATCAACTCACACCTATCAAAATGGCTTTTATCATAAAAATTTTTTAAAAATGGATAGGTTGAGTACTTCCCAATTTGGGTTCAATCCCTGAATAGAGAACTAAGATTCCACATGCCACTTGGCATAGCCAAAAATAAATAAATAATTTCTTTCTTTTTTTTTTTTTAAAGATAATAGTGTGGATTTAATGGTCTCAGTAAGTACAGATCTGTGTGATCAAGAATGAAAGGCGCTTGGCTGGGTGCTGGAAAACCTAGATTTTGGTTTCAGTTGTGCCCTCTGGCTAACAGAAATGGTCACTTAAGATGCATCTATCATTTTCTGATATGCTAAGTGCTTTACATATAATAATTTAATCCTATTTAAAGCTCAAGTTTCATTATTTTACTGATGAAACTGTGTTAGGGATGTAAAGTAATAACCTGAATCACCAAAATGGTAGTAGGCTTCAAAATGGGTCTTGTCAGACACTAGAACACCCTTGGCTTTCTTTTGTCTGCTTACCTCTTTGCAAGACAGCTTCCTAATACATGATGAGCCTTCCTTCTTTCACCTAGGTTTTTTTTCCTCTGTGCCCTCCTTCTGAATTTTAAAGGAAAGGGGAATTCTAGAATGTTGTTTTTATCATGTTTCCTACTGGGTTTGTCCATTCTTCCCAGGTAGATTTGTCTGGCTTTTTACCAGGCCAGCAATCAAAGTCTGTACTCACTAGTTCTTGAGGTTCGATGGTGAGAAGGATCAAAATCCAGGGGTTGTTTTTCAAAACGGAAAAATTCCTGCCAGAGATTGTGGCATTCCTATTATTTATCCTCCTCCTCCAACTACTCATATACACACTGGCTTTAAAGGCTGCAGAAGAGCAAGAACTCTGGTTTATCACTTTCTAAAAACAGGATCAGTCATACCTCTGCAAGTTTTTAAGATGTTTCACTGGGAACAAAAACATTCCTTTATGCATTCCTCATAAGATTTGCCACAGTTAAAGACGAACTTAAATAATTCCCACTGTTTCCTGGGTTAAGAAACATCTGCTAAGGCCCTCCTGCTTCTAAGTTCACAAGCATCTTATAAAGTTTTCAATAGAACAAGCTTCTTAACTGTTGTAAGCCTCTTGAAGAGCCACCTTAAAATCAAACCTATGTCACAAGTGGGTTAACAGGTTGCTTCCAAGGGAACAACTATACATACCTATTCAGTCCTAAGGCTGAACCTTGGACGAACATTTGTCACCTTCATTTCTATGTAATAAAATGGAACCGGCTTAAGCTATTGGTCCTCTAAAAAGAGCATTATGTTGCTTGTAAACAGAGACCTAGTTATACTATCAAATGTCCCACAGCTGAGAAGAGTTTTAAAAGCAACAATGTAATTGTCAGTATTTTAAAATAACAATGCTGATTCTCACTAAGGTTACTGCAAATACCATTTTAAACTATTGGTTAAGTTCAGTCCTAGATCTATATACAGGAGCTTAGAGGTTAAAGTTTCAATTAAGGGCAAGAAGTAGCAAAAGCCAGAAGCTCAGAAAGACTAGGGTATCTCCTGAGATAGGGACTCAGGACATACACTTCATCTCTACAGCCTTCCCCAACTTCCCCTCCCACATTTTACAGAACTAATGCTTACAGCCACTGTACTTCCACTGCATTCAGTCATGACTTCTGTTAATAGCCTCACAGTGTTGTTACCAGCTCAGCAACAATGTGCTCTCCCTTCTTCTGGTTACTTTTGAATGAATAACAACCCCCTTTTGGGAAACAACCTTTTCACTAAATTCAGTCCATGAGACTCAGACGGGATAGTCCCCACCTCCCAGCTTCAAGGATGGACATGATCAGAGCTAGCTAGTGACTTTTGAGACCAAAGAGACTCTCTTTTTCTGGGGTAGATGAACTGGAAGGAAGTGAGCTGGAATGCTGAGGGGCTCACACAGGTAGAGCCCACCTGAGATTGATGCCAACACAGGAAAACAAAGCTAAGAGTGACAGAGGCCTGATGACTCTGAACACCTGGACCCAAACCATCTACCTTTGGACTCTTCAGTTACATGACCAATAAATTTCCCTTTTGCTAAAGCTTGTGTGAATTGGGTTCCTGATTGATATAAGCACCTATCACACTGTATGATAAATACTGTTTACCCAGCACTTTGCCTCACAAAGAAAGCTGAGTTTCTTTGGGGCTTGGCAAAGACTGGGTCTAGTTATCTGTGTGGATCACTGGCCTAGCAGTATCCACAGGGTAAACAATATTCATCAATACTGAGTGATTCAACAGTGCCAGGACTGTTTTTAAGTCTTTGTATGGATTCTCTCATTTAATTCCCTTAACAACCCTATAAAGAAGGTACTACATAATAATTGCTCTGATTTTACAAATGAAGAATTCATGGCACAGATATTCAAACACATTGCCCAGGGCCACACAGCTGGTAATCTGCAGGAGCCAGGCTCATTATATAATCACAAAATTATACTAACAGTGAAGAAAGTGAATTGCCAAATTCCTTGTAATTTCATCCTCCAGAAATAACTCTTAAAATAATTTGGAGACTGCTACTTCAGAATTCACTGTGTAATTACACAATTACAACAATAGTAATAGCTAATAATCTAATAGCAAATAATAATAGTAATAGCTAATAATAGCTAATATAGCACTATAATAAGTATAGTGCTTAATGTGTGTCAGACACAATTCTAAGAATTACACATGTTAACTCCACCTTTCAACCCTCCAGTCTCAATCCCATTTTGCATGGAAAAAAACAGAGGTTAAGCAAGAAGTTAAGGCCAAGTTAATAAATGGTGAGCTGGGATTTGAGCTTAGGCACTCTGGCTCCAGAGTCAGTGCTCTACCACAGCACTGTCCTGTCTTAATGCTGAGTCATTATTCAGTAAGTGAGTGAATACAGGAAAGTGAATGTAATCAACCCTCTGTTAGGAGAGGGGAAAGCTGAATAAAGAAACAGAATTGTTTCTTGGCCCGAGCCAAACATTAATTCACTAGAGTTCCTGTATTCATGGTGGGATATGAATTCCCTGAGGAGTCAACAAACCTATGTAAAAATGAAAACTTTTAAACACTATTTGCCAAATAAATGATCTGAGGATTAGCTGCCCTTTAAGAAGCTTTTGTGCTATAGTGTCCTCTACTGTCACAGGGAGTGGGCACCGTTAGGTTTGCCTTCCTGGCATTCATGCCAGCCCTCCCTCCACCAGACAGCAGAGTTTGGGTGAGACTGACCCACTGCCTGCTCTGGGTGTGGACCAATCAGTATAATCTCTCCCATCCCAGTGACTGGCTGGGACTAGCCAGTCCCAGCACTGGCTAGCACTTCTGTTCACTGGGGAAAAGGTGGGCCCTCACCCTTTCATAAATAGGATGCGGTGCCTGCCCCTAGCAACCGTCAGCAACTATGCAAGAAGTATAATGACAGAGCCAATACAAACCGGAGATGAGCAAAATTCTGATCAAACCTGGGGGCAGCTGAAGTCCAAACTACCTTCTGGATTTGTTTCACAAATAAATTTCCTTTTATTATTTAAACTAATTCAGGTTGGATTATCTGGTATTTTAGCATTTTGGCTGGAAAGCATGAAAGATCAGAAAATAGTAATTCATCATATAAGAGAAATTCTGAAAAGCGACCAACTCACCTGTAGTACTCCAGGACAGGCTCTGTTTGGGCTTCATAAGCTTTCAGTCTCTTGACAACTGTCTCTGGTCTATCATCCTCACGCTGAACAAGAGGCTCCCCAGTCAGATCATCAATTCCCTAAATGGGAGTTAGAAGGGCTGGCATCAAGTATCATAGTTTTGAAGGATATTTTTATAGGTAATTAACTGATTTGTAAACAAACATCTATGTAAGCACCAAACACAAAAATGTGCTTTTTAAATAAATGGAATCAAATTCAAATCCAGGTCATTGCAACACAGAGCCATGAGACCCCAGGAATTTTCCACGGTGGCAATCACCTTCTCTTTACAGAAAAAGGGTCTTTAAGCAGCCTCTAAATAATTTGGTATTATATATTACATGTATATTATATGTATTATATTATGAAAAAAAGTGAAAGTGTTAGTTGCTCAGTTGTGTCCAGCTCTTTGCAACTGTAGACTTCCAGGCTCCTCTGTCCATGGAATTCTCCAGGCAAGAATGCTGGAGTGGATAGCCATTCCCTTCTCCAGGGGATCTTCCTGACGCAAGGATCAAACCCAGGTCTCCTGCATTGCAGGCAGATTCTTTACCATCTGAACCACCAGGGAAGCCTGTGATATTACACATATACGAAAAGGATTCAGCTACAGATTGAGAATCTGAACTGTAAACCCTAAATAACCCAAGGTGTCATTAATCCCTACTGCCCCAATTCTTAACACACCACCTGGCAGAGTAGAAAATCAACACATGCTTTTGGAGGAACAACAAACCCCTGTTGCCTCTAGGGATGTCTTTACCACCAAGTTGACTGGACTAAACCAGCAGAGTACAAAAGTAATCTGAGAGCATGCCCTCTGGAGTTCTGGTCATCCAGGAGTATCAACGTAATCTTTGAGGGCAACTGAGGGCAACTGTCTCCAGATGACAGAAGTCATCTGTCATCTGGAGAAAGCTGGCTACGCAGAAGGCAGAGTCAGTTCTACCCCAACTACTCACCATGGTTTTGGGAGGGTTGAACTCGATGTTGTAGACACGGCCGCTGCCTGGATGGATCCAGCGAGCAGTAAGGCGTTGCTTGATGACCTCAAAGGGCACGTTCAGGTTAATCACTGTGTCTATCTGATAGGCTCTATCCAGGGCTTCTGCCTGCGGAAGTGTCCTTGGAAAGCCTTTACAAATTAAGTTAAAAATGAACAAAGAAAGGAAGGACCGAGGGGAGAGGGGAGAAGGAAGAAAATTAATGTTGAGCAACTTGAACAAAAGCTGTAACACCAGGAAGGCTGATGACACTTGTAGGGCAACCCTGATTGTTAATATTTTATATGTTACCTTGTCCAGACCACAGGTTGCTCAAATATTTGGTCAAACAATATTTTGGATATGTCTTTGAGGGTGTCTTTGTGGGGGTGGGGGAGATTTACATTTAAATCAGTTGACCGAGTAAAGCAGACTATTATCCCTAATGTGGGTGGGCCCTATCTAATCCACTGAGGGCTTGGACAGAACAAAGGGCTGGCCCTCTCCAGAAGATAAGGGGGAATTCCTCCTACCTGACTGCCTTGGAGTGGGATATGGCTTTTTCCTGCCTTTGGACTCAAACTCAAACATCGGGTCTTCCTAGGTTTCACCAGCCTTCAGACTCGAACTACACCATCACACTACCAGCTCTCCTGGGTCCCCAGCTTCCTAACCCACATTGAATATCTTGAGACTTGTCCGCCTCATAACTGCATGAGCAAATTCCTTGTAATAAAGACCTCCCTCTAAAAACTAAAAATCAACCTATCCTCAAGGACCCCACGGCACCCCTGGCTGGGGAGAGTTTACATCTTACTGTAAGTTACCCTCTGTCCTTCCTTCCTCCTCCTGGGATCCTCCCTCATCCTAAATATTCTCAAAAAGGGGAGCAGGAACAAAAGTCATATCTGAAGAAGCTTAGAAATAATGCAGTGCACTTCCCTCTTTGCATTTAAAAAAAGAAGCAGGACAGAGAAGAAGACTGGCCCCCGAATCCCCAGGGTCAGGAGTGGCAGCACACGGTTCTCCCGCCCACCATCTGTTTCTGTAGCATATGCAATGCTCACTCTCCAGTCTGCATGCATCCTTTAGGGCAGCTGAAATATTCTCAATGCTCCACCTACCATCCAACAGCCAGTTATATTGGGTGAGATTTTTCAGCTCATGAAGGACCAACCGAGTCATGACATCGTCTGGGATGAGCTTCCCTTGGTCAATGAAAGTCTTGGCTAAAACACCAATTTCTACATTAGAGGCAGGAAAAAAAGGCAAGTCAGCAAGTGCTTTTATTCTATCCCATTCTAAGCCTCTAGGAAACTGGCTGCCTAAAGAAACCCCCTAGATAACACACTCATTTGAAAATGTGCATCATCAACTTTTGTGATAACAAGAGATTGTGAAATAATCAATGCCTATTTCAAAATTTCCATCATATAAAAATAGATAAATGTAAAAATAATGAAAAGATATAAAGCAATATGTTAGTAGTAGTCATCTCTGTGATAGAATTATGTGATTTAACATATTTGTACTTTTTTTGTAATTTTTCTAAATTTTCTATCAGAAAAGCATATACACTAAAATTATTTTCTTTTTAATAAGAAATTGAAATAGTCATTATTTTTAAGTGGCTCAGCTTAAGTACCTGAGATCTTGTTACTGTAGACATTTTTCTAATCCTCTAAAGTAGATGCTGTTGTCACAATTCAGTTTTTGACCAGATCAACACTGTGATTGTTACATTTTTATAAATAAAATACACTGAAAAGCATTTATGAACACTTTAAAATATTACCTACAATTATATGTTATTCTTGTGCAACGGTATTTTAATTTTCTCATCATCTGTTAGCAAATTATTTACGCCCATATAGAATTTGTAATGCCACTGTAATAATCTGTGCACTTACAATTTTGTGTTTGTTCACTTAAACATCATTTTGTAGATACTTTTCAGTGATTTTATACAGTCATTCAGTCATCTTTGGAAAATATATCTATATTTGATAAAAATACACTCTATCATGGCAGTATATACTGTTGGACATTTAAAATTTTAAATTAGTCTTGATTTTTCCCTACCACTTCTGCTTTTAAAGATCTTAACATTCCTTTTCCTTTTTCTTTTTTTTTGGGGGGGGGGGTGGGTTTATGAGTTATTTCTGATGGATAAATTCTCAGGAATCAGAAATTAAAGAGTCAATGCTTATGACTGTTTTCGTAATTCTTGTTATGAACTGACATACTGACTTCAGAAAAGATCCTAAATTGTCAAATTCATGAAACTTCAGATTTCTAACTAAGCACATTAACTACACGGAAATTGGCTGCCATTTAACAGGTGCACTGCTTGGATTTACAAACAACATCTGGAACTGGGCCTGAGAGCACCCTGGACTCACTAAAACACCCTACTGGAAAGGTCCACAAACTTAATATGTGTGCACCACAATGAGACATCACTTCACATTCACCAGGATGGCTGTAATCAGAAAGATCTAACGAGTGTTGCCAAGAATGTTGAGAAATTGAAACCCTCATACATTGCTGGTGTGCAACATCTCTGTTGTCAGGCTTTTGACCACCGCGCTGGGGGACATAAAGCTCAAACTCACCAAGAGTACTGAGGAAAACCACAGTTCTCCAGGGCTGAGTCCCTAACACTGATGTAGGCAATTTAGAAAACAGTCTGGCAGTTTTTCAAGAGTTTAAACAGAGATACCATATGACGCAGCAATTCAACTCTTAGGTATATTTTCTCAAAAGAAATAAAAACATTAGCTCACAGAAAAACTTATATATGAATGTCCATAGCAACATTATTCACAATAGCCAAAAATTGGAAACAACCCAAATGTTCATCAAGTGACAAGTGGGTAAATAAAATGTGGAATATCCATACAAAATTCTATTATTTAGCCATAAAACAAAGTACTGATACATGTTACACAGTATATAAAATGTTAAAACATGTTAAGTGGAAGAAGCCACACACAAAAGAGCACATCTTACATCAGTCCATTTATATGAAATGTTCAGAGTAGGCAAGTCTAGAGAGAGAGAAGAAAAATCAGTGGTTGTCCAGGGCTGGCAATATTGGGGGAAAATGGAAAGTGACTGCTAATGGGAACAAGGTAGCTTTTAGGGGGTGATAAAAAATGTTTTAAAATTGACTGTGGTGATGGTTGCACAATTCTGAATGTAATTAAAAAAAAAAAAACACTGATTCAGAAATATAGACCAATGGAACAAGATAGAAAGCCCAGAAATAAACCCATGCACCTATGCGTACTTTATTTTTGACAAATGAGGCAAGAATGGGGCAAAGACAGCCTCTTCAATAAATGGTGCTGGAAAAACTGGACAGCCACATGTAAAAGAATGAAATTAGAACACTTCCTAGCACCATACACAAAGATAAACTGAAAATGGATTAAAGACCTAAATGTAAGACCAGAAACTATAAAACTCTTAGAGAAAAACACAGGCAGAACATTCAATCACATAAATCAAGCAAGATCCTGTATGACTCACCTCCTAGAAAAACAGAAATAAAAACAAAAGTAAACAAGTGGGACCTGATTAAACTTAAAAGCTTTTGCACAGCAAAGGAAACTGTAAGTAATGCGAAAAGACAACCCTCAGAATGGGAGAAAATAATAGCAAATTACTACAACTAAGGATTAATTTCCAAAATATACAAGCAGCTCATACAACTCAATGCCAGAAAAATAAACAACCCAATCAAAAAGTGGAAAAAAGACTTAAACAGACATTTCTCCATAGAATACAGATGGCTAACAAACACATGAAAAGATGCTCAACATTGCTCATTATCAGAGAAATGCAAATCAAAACTACAATGAGATATTACCTCACACCGGTCAGAATGGCCGTCATCAAAAAGTCTACAAACAATAAATGCTGGAGAGAGTGTGGAGAAAAGGGAACGCTCTTGCACTGTTGGTGGGAATGTAAATTGATACAACCACTATGGAAGACAGTATGGAGATTCCTTAAAAAACTAGGAATAAAACCACCCTATGACCCAGTAATCCCACTCCTAGGCATATACCCTGAGGAAACCAAAATTGAAAAAGACACATGTATCCCATTGTTCATTGCAGCACTATTTACAATAGCTAGAACATGGAAGCAATTTAGATGTCCATCATCGACAGATGATTGGATAAAGAAGCTGTGGTACATGTACACAGTGGAATATTACTCAGCCATAAAAAGGAATGCATTGAGTCAGTTCTGATGAGGTGGATGAACCTAGAACCTATTATACAGAGTGAGGTGAGTCAGGAAGAGAAAGATAAATATTGTATTCTAACACATATATATGGAATCTTGAAGAATGGTACTGAAGAACTTATTTATAAGGCAGCAATGGAGAAACAGACAGAGAGAATAGACTTATAGACATGGGGAGAGGGGAGGAGAGGGTGAGATGTATGGAAAGAGTAACGTGGAAACTTACATTACCATATGTAAAATAGATAGCTAATGGGAATTTGCTGTATGGCTCAGGAAACTCAAACAGGGGCTCTGTATCAACCTAGAGAGGTGGAATGGGGAGGAAGATGGGAGGGAGGTTCAAAAGGGAGAGGACATATGTATACCTATGGCTGATTCATGTTGAGGTTTGACAGAAAACAACAAAATTCTGTAAAGCAATTATCCTTCAACAAAAAAAACAATAAAAAAAAAATACTGATTCATAACTTAAGAGTTAATTTTATGGTATGTGAATTATATCTTTAAAAAGATTTTTTTAAAAAAAGAAAGTAAAGACAAAAAATACCTGGTAAGCAAAACAAGAGGGAAAAAAAGCCACTCATATAACCTATATAACTCAGCACTACTTAGATAATTATCATCAAAACTGTTAACATTAAAACCTACAGACACTTTGTTTTGTGAACAGATAGTTCCATGCATAGTCTAACAATCTTTTTCACTATTACTAACAACTTTCTATAACTTGAAACACTTAAAATAGTTTTTAAAATCTGAAGTCTATAATGCTTTCATTTAAAAGAATAAAAATGATTCAACTCTCTATATCAAGATATAAGCAGTTTGTTTATTACATTTCAGGTTTTCATCCCCTGTTAAAAGTATGCAAGGACTCTTGTCCAGCATATTCTTTGGACAGTCAGTAAATTTTTATTCCCTTGATTGCCTATAATTTAATGCTGTATCTAAATAGACTCATTAAAAAGACTATTTCTTTTTTTATTCCAAAAATTAACAAATATGTGAGCTTCCACACCTACAAAACCCAAAAGGTAGTTTAAAAGTAAATCATTTAAAACAAGCTAATTTTCTATAAAGTTGTATACAAAAATAGAAAAGGAAGGTTATATGAAAATAGGAAGGGTTAAAACCAGCTTTTGATTTTTAAGGATAATAATGAGAAATTCTAAAACACAGAAACATTAATCTGAGAGATGATATTTGTATTATACAAAAAAAATTGTTAATTCTATGTCTCCTTTTAACATCTGGTCATTCTTACAACACTCCTCAAGCCAATCACACCTCATATCTGAATGATCTAGAAACAACTTACGTTTGAGCATTTATGAGGTACAAAAGAGGGCCTGACCAACTGTAAATACAGTTCTCTTTTACATATGCCAAGAGGAGCTAGAGAATTAATCTAGTTTCTGAAAAAAACTGCTTTTAGCTTTTTTATGATGTATATACATCTTTACTTTAAAAACATGTTGGAACAAAACAAAACTACAAGAGGGAATGCATCAAATGATGGCTTTACACCCAATCAAGGGTTTAGAAAAAATGACTTTCTCAAATAATAAAGACTCTGAGTCAACCTAGTGGTTACCTCTGGCAGGGTGGGAAGATGTGATGGGTTGGCACATGTGGTGACCCTAAAGGTACTGGTTCTCTGCCTGATGGTGGGCAATATCCATGGGTAATATCCATGCAAGTATCAGTACTTCTTTTTATGGCTAAATAATAGAATTTTGCATGGATATTCCACATTTTGGTGTTCATTTTATTCTTCTAACCATCATAGAAATCATAATACTTTCATGCATGGGATACCTCACAAGAATAATACTGAAAATCGAAACATCCCTTGACAGTTGTTCTCCCTCCAACCATCACTCAGGCTGAAACCTTTTCAGTGAAGCACTTAAAAGAAACTCCCATTCCAGGTCTGTATTTCTCCCTGCTTCAGGACAGAATCTCAACTCAAGGCCCAAGTAGGTCTGGCCTCATCTCTCTCCTCTACTGACCTCCCCACCATCCCCACACAACCCTCAAACCATGGCCCCAACAAGGAGTTGCACATACTTTATGTCCCCCGAGCCTTTGCATAAGCCTCTTTCTCCTCTCTGTTACCTGATAAGCTCTTGCTCATCTTTCAAGACACATCTTAAAAGGTTAAGAGGTCCCTTAACCTCTGAGGCAATCAGAAGTTCCTGCTCTGGACTTCCCTAATGTCACAGACTTATCTCTGTTGGAGCACTTATCACACTGTTGAAATTACCTGTTCACATGTTGGTATGAACAGAAGTGTGCCCCTTAAAATCTGTATGTTGAAGCCCTGCCCCTCAATGTGGCTGTATTTAGAAATGGAGCCTTTAAGTAGGTAATCAAGGCTAAATGAGGTCATAAAGGGGGACTTTAATCCAGTATGACTGGTGTCCTTACACGAAGAGGAAGAGACATCAAGAATGTACACAACAGAGGAAAGCCCACATGAGGATCCAGTGAGGAGGCCATGTGTATGCCAGCAAGAGAGGCCACACCAGAAAACCAACCCTGCTGGCACTTTGATCTTGAACTTCTGGCTTCCAGAACTATGAGAAAATAAACTTCTATTGTTTAAGCTACCTGGTCTGTGCTATTCTATATGGCAGCCCAAGCAGACTAATGGCCACCTGCCTGCCCATGTTCTGACTTGAGCACCTCCAGTGAAATATATTTGTCTCTGTTGTTGTCAGTACCCAGCTTGACAAACCCATAGACGAATGACTGGATAGATGAAGAGAGGAGCTGCCTGGATTATCCTGGATTCCAGCCATGGAATTTTAAAAAGGCCTACCTTACTTTGTTAGAAAAAAAGAAATGGAGCAATCCTCATGGAAAGCAATATTGTTAAAGGTAGAAAACTGCATGTACAGTTTATTGTGATTTGTGTAAAAAAGAAAAAAAAAAAAGGAAGAGATAAACAATGGATTGCATGTGCATGAAATAGCTCTGGAAGAATCTTTTCACTAAATGTCCTTTTATATTTTTTAGAGTTCAAAACCAAGTAAATGTATTGCCTATTACAAATAAAAAATTTTGCCATTACAAAAATAATTTGCTCTACCATCAATACCATTCTGATGAGGCACATCTTTGCTGTCTGGGTGTACAAACTAGAAGTTTTGTTAGATATACAGAAACTTGGGAGCTGACAAATGCTTTGAGGATTACCTACTGAGTTCAGTTTTCCCAATTTACAAATGAGAACAAATGAGATTCAAAAGGGGTTCATTTAGTCCAGGATTATGTTTTTGAGAAGCACCAAGCTGCAGTGCGGTTTCTCAAACTTTGGACAATCACAGGGCAACAGTACAATTTCTGCCATAGCAGATCTATCATTTACCATGTAATTTCTTTAAAATGACTGTTTTTTTAGGAATAAAACTGCCATATGACCCAGGAATCCCACTACTGAGAATATACCCTGGGCTTCCCTGGTGGCTCAGAGGTTAAAGCATCTGCCTGCAATGCGGGAGACTCGGCTTTGATCTCTGGGTTGGGAAGATCCCCTGGAGAAGAAAATGGCAACCCACGCCAATATTCTTGCCTGGAGAATCCCATGGAGGGAGAAGCCTGGTAGGCTACAGTCCACAGAGTTGCAAAGAGTTGGACACGACTGAGCTAATACCCTAAGAACACCATAATTCAAAAAGACATATGTACCCAAATGTTCACTACAGCACTATTTACAATGGCTGGGACATGAAAGCAACCTACATGTCCACTGACAGATGAATGGATAAAGAAGATGTGGGGCATATAAACAATGGAATATTACTTAGCCATAAAAAGGAATACATTTGAGTCAGTTCTAGTGAGGTGAATGAACCTAGAGCCTGTTACACAGAATGATGTAAGTCAGAAAGAGAAAAACAAATATCATACATTAACACACACATATATATGGAATCTAGAAAAATAGTACTTTTGAACCTACTCAAAGGGCAGGAATAGAGACACAACCATAGAGAATTTGGACACAGTGGGAAGAAGATGGTAGGACAAATTGAGATAGTAGTGTTGAAATATATACATTACCATATGTAAAACAGATAGCCAGTGGAAATTTGCTATATTATACAGGCTCTTGTAGCTCAGCTGGTAAAGAATCCGCCTGCAATGCAGGAGACCCGTGTTTGATTCCTGGGTCGGGAAGATCCACTTCCCAAGAAGGAAATGGCAACCCACTCCAGTATTCTTGCCTGGAGAATCCCATGGACAGAGAGGAGCCTGGTGGGCTACAGTCCATGAGGTCACAAGAGTCGAACACAACTTAGCAACTAAACCACCACCACAGGGTGCTCAACATAGTACTGTGTGACAGTCTGGAGGGATGAGATGGAGTCGGGGGTGGGAGGGAGTTTCAAGAGGGAGGGGACATATGTATCGTTATGGCTGATTCAGATTGTTTTTTAGAAGAAGCCAACACAACACTGTAAAACAATTATCCTCCAATTAAAAATAACTTTAAAAAAACAATGGGAAAAGAGATTTTTTTAGAAGATTCTTTTAATTTAATAAGCTATGTTGTTCAAGAAATTAAAGGGTTGTGTGCTAGTTATCATTTTTTCAAATAAAAGTTGAAATAAAATTTTTTATTGATTTTATTAACTTGAATTTTATTTTTATTTTAGAGAAAATTTTTTGTCTACCTAAAATTATCTCATGAATCTCAATTTGGGAAATACTGCATAATGGAAAGAGTAATTTAACTGGCATACAAGAGACCTGGGTGTTCACACTTGTTTACCAGTGACTGCTTTTTATTATTGAGCAAGGTCTTTAACCTCTCATGAACTCTGCTTCCTCATCTCTAAACGAGAAGGCGAGACTGAAGACAAAGGGGCAGACACTGAAGTTTTCTGACTCCAGGGTTCAGTGGTGTCTACAGTTACTCAAGGTTTGCTTCTGTCAACAGGCTGCCTTTTATTTCCAGGGTCTTTATCACATCTGCTGGGATGACTTTAAACTTTAGCTATAAAATACAGACATGGATTAATCATTGTGAAATGGTGGTTGGAAGGTAAATTGGCACCATCCTCCCTTAGCAGTATTTGATGATACAGTATTTATAGAAATTCCACAGTATGGAATTTATTTGAAGGAAGTAAGTGGAGATGCTGCCAAATATTCATGTACCAGCATAACCATAACAATATTAATTACAGCAAAGAATGGTTAACCACATAAGGGTATAATAATAGGAAAACGTTTCAATTAATAATTGTGCAATCTTGATGAAATTAAATATCATTTTAAATACTACTTAGTGATGTGTGAACATAATCACAATAAGTGTAAAAGAAGGTATCCAAGCAATCATTTTGACTATAATAATTTTTCAAACACATGTAAATACAATAGAGAAAAAAAGAGAAAAAACAGAATAGAAGAAAAAGCACCAAGGAGTTAATTATAGTTGTGTCTGGATGGTAGAATTATAAAGGACTTTAATTTTCTTTATACTCTCATGTTTTTCTTGCTTTATAATAAATATGTTTTTCTTAGCATCAAAAAAACATTAAACAGTATTTTTTATATAAAAGGTTATACCTCTCCTTTGTTGCTGACCCTGTGTGAAATATCCAATCTGTTCACAAATATTTATTGAGGATGTATTCTTAGACCTGAGATACAGATCATCTGTAATAACAATCTCATGACACCTCCCTCAACTCCATCTTCTGCTTTTTTTGTTAAAAGAACTGCCTGTAGAGACTCCAGAAAGAGCAGGTGTCTGAGGCAGACTGAACATCTTTCCCAGAGATCCTCTCCTGCCTCCCTCTAGTCTCTCTTTTCACGTTGTGGAGTCAGAAAGAGGATGATGAGGCTTGTCAAAGGATGTTATAGATAAACAAAGAGGTTTGTTTCTTAATTTTAAAAGTTCAGTTAATTTTCTTTAAGTTTAATTTTTTTAAGTTTTCTGTTTTCACAAGTTAACATATCTTTAACTCCACTGAAGGTGGTCTCTAACCATGCAGTTACGCCTCACTACTGAGTTATTTTTCAGAGATTCGCTTTCGGATCCCTTACTCCTCTCCAGTTTGGATAATCTTACCCCAACGGGTTACCTAACGACATCAATGCACAGCATCAAGAACACTTAGCAAGTGAGCCAAACAGTTTAATCTTCTGAAGCTTAATTAACTACAAAATACTTTATGATTTTTTTTTTTTTTGAAGATCAATGTTAGAAGAGACAAATAAAGCTAGTAATTCACCAGATTAGGTGATGAACCACAGAACTCCAAGAAACAAAAAACAGTGGGGTGATTCTTCTTTTCATTTAAATGTCAAGTGTTTTCAAACAAAGGGAAACTCATCTGAAAATAACCTACATGACCCATCAGTAGGGAATTAGTTAAACAAATCATAGCAGATCCAGCAAATAGGCACCTACACAAATAATAAATAATGAAATGGATTTCTGGGTTTTCAGATGGAAAGATATCCCAGATATAAGGTGAAAACACACTGGTGCAGAACACATTTTAGTAGGATTATATATTGCATAAAACAAAGGATACAGAGATACATGCTTGAACATAAATACAGATTCCTAAAACACATGACACGGCTCCCCTCTGAAGAATGAGACCGAGGTAGGGAATGAGAGGACTTTCCTTTTAATATTATGTACTTCCATCCAAAATTGTTTCCAATTCTTTTTTAACTTGTGTAAAGGGATTAGTTGTACTTTCTAAAAGGAGCGTCAAAATGACTTTGTTTTGGAAAATAAAGGTCAACGCTTTTGAGAGAAAAAAAAAAACTCACCTTGCTGTTGACTTTTTGAAAACAGCTTTAAGATAGAATTTACATAAGATAAAGTCCACCCATTGTACAGTGTACAGTTTGTTGACTAGATTTTGTGCTGAGTTACAAGAATTTATTTGGAAGGAGAAACAAAACAATCTTTCAGATAACAAGGCACAAGAATAGCTTTCGTGTCTAAAGAGTTAAGCCAATTTTGCGACAGCAATGAGGATAAGCAATACTCGGTCATCAGAGTATGGGGGAAAGGTCAGAAGCAGAAAGTTCCATAGCGTTTAACAAACAAAAAGTAAAAAGAGAAAGAGCTAACAGTTCTCCAAGCGCAAAGGCACGAGGGAAATAAGCCATACACAGCTCGGTGGCTCCTTAGGAGCAGCTGCGACTGGGGCTGGACAAACTTCTCAAAGCCATGTGGTTTCCTCTCATCTTTGAACTTCGAACGTGTCCTAACTTTATAGTGCCTTCTCTCAGTAACCCTCCTGAAGCTGTGCATTGACGTCAGAGGTTTCGGGGAGCAGTCGCTCAGCAGCCCGAAGGACTCCTCACTGGGCGGCAATTGAGAGAGGCTGCGCCCGCACCCCTGAACCTGCATTCGCCGGACCGACTTCCCGCGCCCCGGCCCCTCCGCCCGCAGAGCCCCACCCGGTGACAGCACGCGGCCACCCCTCACGTCCGGGCTCCCAACCTGTGCCCCGAAGCATATTATCTCTGAGCAGGTCCCCGCTGGAGAGGTGCTTCAGCTCGAAGTGTTTGGTGATGCGCGAGGACACGGTGCCTTTGCCAGAGCCCGGCGCCCCCATGATCGCTGCGCGCAGTAGCCGCGCAGACGCCCCCATAGCTGCAGAAAGAGGCTGGGCCCGCGCGGACAGTGGAGCTTCCTTCGGCCTGACTCGGCTCTTAACTGCGCGCTCACTCACTTCGCCGCCCGTGCCGGCCGGCTGGCTGGGCGGTGAGCAGGGGGCGGCCTAGTCGCCCAGGCGTTCCCGGAAGTGAGGAGACAGCCACTGGGCAACCGCGCCCGCGCCCCGCCGCTGCAGCGCCCGCCCCCCGCGACCCGCGCACCCCGGCTCCTGGCCCCACCCCGCCCCGCCCCCTCCGCGCAAGCTGCGCACCCTCGGCGACCCCTGCGAGCGCGACGACTTCCCCGCGCGATCTGCGGCCCTCCGCGCCTCGTCCCCATCCGCTCGCTCCCCTCGGTACAGCCTTTGTTTTTCTCCGCCTCCGGGGGCCCTCCTCGGTGACCCCCGAATGTCCGCCACTTCCCTCAGGCCCGCACCTCACACCTGTCAGGGCCCCGCCCTGTCCTGCCCAGTCCCAGCAGGAGAGACCTCGCCCGGTTCCTTGACACTTGGCCACTCCTGCCGCGCCCCCTACTGACCTCTGACCGCCGCTTGCGCCTCTGGACTACAGGATATCACCCTTCCCCCCAACCCTCCTTCACCCTTCACCGCTCACGCACTCCAGGACCTATCTTGCTCAGTCCCGGAGGATTGACCGCGCTAGCTCTCGCTTCCTCAAGACCCCGGCGCGCTCCTCTGCGCGTCCCCCACTTGCTGCCCCCTCACTCTTGCCCCTCGGTCCCCAGGGTTAACAGAGGTTCCCCCTCCCTCCTCCTAAACCCGCAGTCCCTTCCACTCCCTTCTCTGCTGCTGAGACTCTTCCTCCTCATTAGCTTTCTAAAGGCGGTTTTTGAGGTACGTTTATCTGAGTAGAGTCACTGTGGGTGGCAGTGAACCCAAAGGGCTCTGCTCATTTCACAGAAGAGGAATCCCAGTCGAAATTGAGCACAGGGTTCTAAGTCACAAGTCTGTGGAGGGCTGTCTCTTAATTCCCAGGATCACACTTTCAGATTCAAAAGTAACTGTTGCTTTTACTCGGCAGAGCCTGAAAATACTGACTCCTCCTCAGATTCTATTGTTTGCCTTCGGCCCGCCCAAGCATATTGTCTCACTTACTGATTCTGTAAATACTTACTCAGTTAAATTCCCACTCCTGCAGTTGAAAGTCTAGTGGAGGCAGATGAATGTGCAAGGTAATTTAAGATAAGTACTATGAACAAAATAGGGGGCTTCCCAGGTGGCTCAGATGGTAAAGAATCTTCCTGCAATGCGGGAGACCTGGGTTCTATCCCCAGGTGGGGAAGATTCCCCTGGAGAAGGAAATGGCAACCCACTCCAGTATTCTTGCCTGGGAAATCCCATGGACACAGGAGCCTGGCGGGCTACAGTCCATAGGGTCGCACAGAGTCGGACAGGACTGAGCAACTAAAACACAAACCTGAACAAAATAAAATAGAATGCGCGGAGGAAGGCTGTTTTATATCTAGTGGTCAGTTAAGCTTTAAAGAAATGGCATTTGTTTGCTCTTGAGTACTGAATGGGAAGGTGGAGGGAGAGGGACAAAGTCAAGGAGAAAAGGCCCTAAAATGGCATGTTTTTCATGTTCCAGGAATAGAAACACAAGACAAAAAGACCTATTTCCTCTGTAAAATGGGCATGGAAGATTAGTTTGGAGTTGTTCAAATTATGGGTATAAAGTAAAATGCCAGCCACAGGGTAAGTGTTCAGTATTACATTAGAGTCATCGATTATTATTAACAATTTTTGTAGAAGGCACTGTGCTAAGGCAGAGAGAAGGTTTTGTGAAAATAAACAGTGCCATCCTTCACAGAAGTTGCCAAATGAGTGGCCCCAAACTGCTTTCAATTTAAAAGATAGAAATTATGTCAGAGAGAGATGGTAAGAGAAAGCTTGCTCCCCAGTGAATCTGAGCTGGGAGAATGGGTGGGGGAATTCAATATGTAGACAGCTCTGTACGTGGAAAGAAATTTAGTAGCTCATTCATATTTCTTACTAAGAAAGCAAGAATAAAAATAATTAAATATTCAGCTCATGTAGTTAGAAAAAAACATCAAAATAATCCATTGAAAGGGTTATATGAAGAATGCAAGTAAAAGGATCAGAAAACTTAAGAACAGAACTAACAAATTAAAAAGTTTGGACAAGTACAAGTTACAGAACACTGGAGAACTAGGTGCATAGAGACTCCTTCTGATCTCCAAAGCTGGGAACATTTGAGGGTTTAGAATGCAAAAGAGACCTCAAAGAAAATCCTGGGGTTATTTGGCTTAGAAAGAAAACAAACAAAATAGCTGAGAAACTGTCCTATCAGTGGGGAGGGAAAGCTGAATGTTGTGTTCACATCACCAGGACCCACAAAACACCAACTAACTGCAGCTTTGCAAAAGTTTGTTGATTATGAATGAGGAATGATAAGTAACTGTCAAACTGAGAAATCTCCTGGCATCTGGGCTTAGCACAGTCATTTGTCCATGGGCACGCACATTTGTATGGGTTGGTTCTTCTCCCTTGAACTTGCCCCAGTAGTAAAAACACTGAGCTCAAATAATACATTAAGACACCAAGAAAGTCAAAAAGAGATTTAAGAAGTGCTTGTATGTCAGGGCTTGCTCTCTAGGATTCTTGAAAAGGCCAGATCTGAAGAAGTTTGAGTGAAGGTTATCCACATAAGCCCAGCAATCTGAGTGGGTTCAGCCATTCCAGCTGAGCTCCTAGTTGTAGCCACAGGATTGAACCTGTGGATAGGTGGATTAGAGAGTGGAAGAAGAATTTCTCCCTGAGTACTAGAAAAATAGAACTGTCATTAACTGAGATTGGAAAGACTATAGGAGAAACAGGTTTGAGGAAAATCTTAATGCTGTTTTGGGTAAGTGAATTTGGAGATGCCTTTGGGACATCTACAGAAATTGATAAGGTAGCAGTTAGATGTACAAATTTTGGGTGCATAATAGAGGTCCAGGCTGGAGGTATAAAACCGGGGAGTTGTTGATACATTTAAATCCATGAGCCAATACAAAGTCACTTAGGGGATGGGTTTAGATGAGAGGAGAAGAGGTTTGAAATCTGAGTTTTAGGGTTCTCCAGCATTTAGGGGATGAAGAGGAAACACTGAAGGAGCCCGAGGGGAACGGCGAGTTAATTAGGAAGAAAACAGGTGTGTGTGGTATCTTGGAAGTTGATGGAATGTGTTTCAAGAAGGAGTGACAGCCATAAAAAAGAACAAAATTGAATCATTTGTAGAAGCATGGGTGGACCTAGAGACTGCCATACAGAGTGAAGTAAATCAGAAAGAGAAAAACAAATACTCCTTTAAGGCATATATTAAGGTATATATGTGGTATCTGAAAAATTTGGTATAGACAATCTTATTTACAAAGCAGAAATAGAGACACAGATACAGAGAACAACAGTATGGATACCAAGAGGGAAAGAGAGGAATGAGATGAAATGGGAGATTGGAATTGACATGTAAATTATGTATAAAATAGATAACTAATGAGAACCTACTGTATAGCACAGGGATCTACTTAATGGTCTGTAGTGACCTAAATGGGAAGGAAATCCAAAAAAGAGGGGATATATATATGTATGCTGCTGCTGCTGCTGCTGCTAAGTCGCTTCAGTTGTGTCCGACTCTGTGCAACCCCATAGACGGCAGCCCACCAGGCTCCGCCGTCCCTGGGATTTTCCAGGCAAGAACACTGGAGTGGGTTGCCATTTCCTTCTCCAATGCATGAAAGTGAAAAGTGAAAGTTATACACAGAGCTGATTCACTTTGCTGTACAGTAGAAAATAACACAATATTGTAAAGCAACTATAAAAAGTATTTTTTTAAAAAAGGAGGGAGAGATTAAATGAGCCAGACTCTGTTGATAGAACTAAGAACCAACTGAAATTATTTCTAACTGTAAAAAAAAAAAAGATTATTTTTCATTTGCAATGCATCGGTAAAAATAGCAAAGGGTAGTGTTGCCCAAAATCCCATAGCTAATCAACGACTGAATTAGTAATTTCAAAAAATGCTGGATTGGAGAAGGAAATGGCAACCCACTCCAGTGTTCCTGCCTGTAGAATCCCAGGGACAGGGGAGCCTGGTGGGCTGCCATCTATGGGGTCTCACAGAGTCGGACACGACTGAAGTGACTTAGCAGCAGCAGCACCACTGCATTTTGGACTCTTTTGTTGACTATGATAGCTACTCCATTTCTTTAAAGGGATTCTTGCCCACAGTAGTAAATATAATGGTCATCTGAATTAAATTCACCCATTCTGGTCCGTTTTAGGTCACTGATTCCTAGAAAGTTGATGTTCACTCTTTGCCATCTCCTGTTTGACCACTTCCAATTTACCTTGATTCATGGACCTAACATTCCAGGTTCCTACACAATACTGTTACTTACAGCTTCGGACTTTACTTCCACCACCAGAGACATCCATAACTGGGCGTTGATTTTTCTTTGGCTTAGCCTCTTCACACCTTTGGGAGCTATTTCTCTGCTTTCCTCCAGTAACACACTGGGCATCTACCAACCTGGGGAGTTCATCTTTCAGTGTCATATCTTTTTGCCTTTTCATAGTGTTGATGCTAGCAAAGTAATGCTCAAAATTCTCCAAGCTAGGCTTAAACAGTACATGAACCAAGAACTTCCAGACATTCAAGCTGAATTTAGAAAGGGCAGAGGAACCAGAGATTCCTCCTGCCACTTAAGAGAGATAAAAATGTCTGACACTTGCAGCCTATTTCCTCCATTTGGAGACCCCTGGCCTTCCTGCCTGTTACCCTCTCACTGCCTCAGTATTTTCTTAATGGAATAAAATAATAAATTTTGGGGGAAAAATTCTGGATGAAATAGAAAAAATGCTTTCTCTGAGAGGGAACTTCTGAGAATAGAATTCAAACTAACAAGGATGTTAGAGGAAAAAGGAAGAGAAAATCTAGACAAAAGTAGAAGAGAACAGAGGAAACAGAAGTCAGAAAATACAAGGAAATATTTTTTAACACTGCAAAAGCAACAGAAGAGGGAGCCTCAGCGCTAAGACAGTTTTATTATAACATTCATTCAAAAGTATAAATAAGCAAGAATATATGAGAAAACCCTGAAAAGGAAGAAAATGAGAGTTGAACCTTGCCAGTTATTAAAACATTATGAAACCTGTATAATAAGGTGGTATTGAAACATGAATACATAGATCAATAAAACAATTAAAAATCCAAAAATAAACCTAAATTCATCTGGAAGCTTAATATATAATAAAGGAGGTATCTCAAATCTTGGAGAAAAAGATCTTCAGGACTTCCCTGGTGGTCCAGTGGTTAAGAATTTGCCTTCCAATGCAGGGAGTACGGATTTGATCCCTGGTCAGGGAACTACAAGGGATCAAATGGGTCAAAAGTGATGGGTCGAAAAGAGTCGGACACGACTGAGTGACTGAACTGAACTGAACTGACAGGGAACTACAGTACTCTTGCCTGGAAAAATCCCATGGACAGAGGAGCCTGGTAGGCTGCAGTCCATAAGGTCGCTAGGAGTCTGACACAACTGAGCAACTTCACTTTCACTTTTCACTTTCATGCACTGGAGGAGGAAATGGCAACCCACTCCGGTATTCTTGCCTGAAGAATCCCAGGGACAGAGGAGCCTAGTGGGCTTCCGTCTATGGGGTCGCACAGAGTCGGACACGACTGAAGTAACTTAGGAGCAGCAGCAGCAGGGAACTAAGATCCCAGTTTTTTCATGGCCAGAAAAAACCCCAAAACATGAAAACAACATTGTAACAAATTCAGTAAAGACTATGCTATGCTAAGTCACTTCAGTCGTGTCTGACTCTGTGTGACCCCATAGACGCCAGCCCACCAGGCTCCCCCGTCCCTGGGATTCTCCAGGCAATAACACTGGAGTGGGTTGCCATTTCCTTCTCCAAAGCAGAAAGTGAAAAGTGAAAGTGAAGTTGCTCAGTCGGGTCCGACTCTTAGTAACCCCATGGACTGCAGCCTACCAGGCTCCTCCGTCCATGGGATTTTCCAGGCAAGAGTACTGGAGTGGGGTGCCATTGCCTTCTCCAAATAAAGACTATGGTACATACCAAAAAAATCTTTAAAAAAAAAGAAAAAGATCTTCTTCATAAATAGTGTGAAGGTGAAGAGATAGCCAGTGGGAAAAACACAAACCTATCTCTTTCTTCATCAAGATGAATTCCAAACAGATCAAAAATTTACAATTTTTTAAAGAAATAAAACTATATTAATACTAGTAAAAAGTATGGGTGAATTTCTGTATAATCAAGAAGTTGGGGACATTTTTTTCATTTATTTTTAATTGAAGGATAATTGCTTTATAGTATTGTGTTGGTTTCTACCAGAGTCAACATGAATCAGCCATATGTCCCCTCCCACTTGAACAGCCTTCCCACCTCCCTCCCAATCCCACCTCTCTAGGTTGTTACTGAGCCCTGGTTTGAGTTCCCTGATTTATACAGCAAATTCCCATTGGCTATCTATCTTTACATATGGTAATGTATGTTTCCATGTTACTCTAACTGGCAAAATGTGGAGGCAATAAAGAAAAAGACTGAAATTTGGAATGTACAAAACAACAACAGTGTAGCAAAATACATCATAAGCAAGATGAAAAATTGCAAACCAGGAAAAATATTTCCAACTTATAGACAAAGGAATAATGTCCAGTGGTGTGTTCTGGAGGGGAGGGCTAGAAGGAGCCCTGACTCGTGGCATTTGCCCATGGCGTAAATACTTCCACCATAGCAGATTTTTAAGTTGCCAAGATGACATCAGCTGTACCAACATGATGTCACCTGACTAACTAAATTCCTGAAAATTAAGCCATCTGCACTTATAGGGCAACACCCATCAGCTCCTGCATGCCATTGTAAATATCCCTACTATAGAAAGGATTTCAACAAATAGAGAAAAGAAAAACCATTCTGTGGGAAATAGGCAAGTGATATAAACACACAGTACACACACACACAAACACAAAGAAATGAAAATAAAAGTTCTATTTAACAGCCCTTAAATGAGCCATATGAAAAGATGTTTAATCATACCTATGATAAAGGAAATGCAAATTAAAACTATAGTGGGATACTATTTCTCAACTATCAGATCAGCAAAAACCTAAGTTTGGCAATGTAATGTGTTGACAAGGTAGTGAGGAAACGGGCATTCATATTTTGCTAGTGGGAATGAAAAAATGGTACAATCCATAGAAAGAGAAATTTGGCAGTCTCTAGCAAAATTTCATGTATGTGCACTTGTCAATCCAAAAATTCCACATCTAGGAATCTAACCTAAAGATACACTGGCAGGGGACTTACCTGGTAACCCAGTGATAAAGAATCTGCTTTGCAGTGCAGGGGACTTGGGTTTGATTCTGGTCAGGGAACTAAGATCCCACATGCCGTGGAGCAGCTAAGCCTGAGCACCACAACAGGCATGGCCTGTATGCCAAAACTAGAGAGTCCATACACTGCATCAAAAGATCCCGAGTGACACGATGAAGATTACATCCTGCAGCTAAGGCCTGACAAACCAAATAAATAAAAGAAAAGCTCTGGGTTCTCGGAGCCTATTTAGAGTCTCATAAATACGTATATTTTTAAGATACCCTGACTTTAATACAAAAAGATGTATACATAGAGTTGTTCACTGAACACTATTTGTATTAGCAAAAGAGTGAAAACAATCCCAGTGTCCATCAGAATGGTCAAATAGACAAGGATCTGCTCACATACTGGAATACTACACAGCTGTAAAAACATGAGAAATATTCCACAAAGCTATGGCATGATTGCTAGTGAAAAATGGACAAGGAGGCAAAGCAGAACCATTTAACAGGATGGGGGTGGGAGTGGGAGGGATATGAATATATCTTTATGTTTTAGAAAAATAGGATAAAATAAAAATAAAATAAAAAAAACACAAATTAAAATTTTTGTTTTATTTAAACAAATGAAGACTGATTACCTCCAGGGAAAGGAAGGAACAGAACAGGGAAGCATGTCAAATCTCTCGTTGCACTTTGGTTTATACAAATGACTTTGCTAAGTATGTAACAAGGTCTAATTTTTTTTAATGTTTCCAAAAGCAAGTCTTAAAAGTCAAAAGCAAAATGAAACAAATGAACTTGGTTGTGTAATGACCTGGTTCTGTCTATTTTTATAAATTGCTGCTGCTCTTTGAATAGTTGTATAAATCTGAGTTGTTTCCTTTGCTACTGAGGTAATGCATGTTCTGAAGTTTTGCTTTGGAATTTTCCATACCATCTCACGTATCTCGCTTTGGCATTCCTGCCAGGTGACAAATACCGTAACCATGGCTGTGGAACATACTTCCTCACCAATTTTGTTCTAGCCTAAGGCATTGTTTGTAATTTGAGACAAAACTTCTCCTATCAGAGCACTGACTTCTGTCCAGAGAAGAGACACTGTTATTCCCCTAATAATGCCTCATGAGTTGTGTCCATCCAGGACATTTCTGTCCCAGGACCCAGGGTAAGACAGTCATATATCCATGAGGGTAATCCTCCTCCCTGAAATTCAAGAGTTTGCTGGGTCACAGGATTTGGTATTGCACCTTAGCTAAATTTGACTCTCACAAACTGACCTTGAGCAAAATAATTAACATCTCTGCTTCAGTCGCCTCATTTATGAAATAGGGGGAGGGTGATAGCATGGGGTGGCTGTGAAATTTAAATAGGATCCTGTATGTAAAATGCCAGGCATATGCTGGGTGCTGCTTCTCTTCCCCTTGCTCTGCTTCCCCCATCTTTTCTTTCCAACCTTCTTTTCATTAAATCTTCCCTCTACCCCCTTTCTTCATTGAACAAAATGAGTTAGACCAGGGAACTTTTAAGGGTCTTCTCAAACCCTGAGGTCCTTAGAAATATTGATAAAGTGCAGTGCATTCAAATGGAGACTTGGCCACTAGAATTTGAAATTCAAAGATAAATACAGTAGAAATGTGGGTGTAGAGGTCAATGATGATTTTAAGTGAAGAGGCGTTTAGGGGTTAAAAGCCCAGAGGAATGGGTTTCTTGGTTAGTTTTAATAATATTTTGCCAATTTGTCCAAGGGAGGAGAAGTAGGGAAATGAGAGAAGGACAGAAGGAAAGAGAAAAATTGGAAAGAAAGGAGGAGATTAAAATTTTAAAGTTAGATAACAAGTGTGGGTGAAAATATGGAAAAATTAGAGTTTTCATTCACTGTTAGTAGAAATGGAAAATGATACAGTCACTTTGGAATTATGACTGACAGTTTCTCAAACAATTAAAGGTAGAGTTATCATATAATCCAATTTCACTCCTAGGTATACACTCAAGAAAGTGGAAAACATATGTCCACGCAAAAACTTGTACATGAATGTTCATAGCAGCATTGTGCATAATAGCCAAAAGGTGGAAACAACTCATATGTCTGTCGATAGATGAATGGATAAATGAAATTAATATATTCATATAAGGAAACTTTATTTGGCCACAAAAAGGAGTAAAGTACCAATACATGCTATAACATAGATGAAACTTGAAAACATTATGCTACGTGAAAGAAGTCACATATTATGTAATTCTATTCATATGTAAGTCCAGAATAGGGAAATCTATAGAAACAAACAGTAGATTAATTGTTGGTTGGGGCTGGGGAATGTGGAGAACAAGGAGGATAGGGTGGTAATCACTAAAAGGTACAGAGTTTCTTTTTGAGGTATGAAAATATTATAGAGTGGACTGTAGTGATGATTGCACACATTTGGGACTCTCCTAAAAACCGCTGAATTGTACACTTTAAATGAGGGAATTATATGATGTGTGAAATATATCTCAATAAAACCATTTTAAAGATCAATCAATACAATTCACCATATTAACAGATTAGTAAGAAAAAAGCTTGCTGCTAAGTCACTTCAGTCGTGTCCGACTCTGTGCAACCCCATAGATGGCAGCCCACCAGGATGCCCCGTCCCTGGAATTCTCCAGGCAAGAACACTGGAGTGGGTTGCCATTTCCTTCTCCAAGGCATGAAAGTGAAAAGTGAAAGTGAAGTCGCTCAGTCATGCCTGACCCTCAGCGATCCCATGGACTGCAGCCTTCCAGGCTCCTCCGTCCATGGGATTTTCCAGGCAAGAGTACTGGAGTGGGGTGCCATTGCCTTCTCTAAGAAAAAAGCTTATGATTATCTTAATAGGTGTTAAAAATCATTTTATAAAATTCAACACCCATTTATGATTAAAAGCTCAGAAAACTAAGAATAGATGGAAAAAACCGTCTGTAAAAAACCTAAGTTAACATCATAGTTAATGGTGAATATATTGCCCCAAATGTGGGGGACAAGACAAAGATATCAATTCTCATGATATTTCTTTAACAGTGTGCTGGAGGGCCTAGACTGTGCAGTAAAGGAAGGAAGATTGGAAAGAAAACTGTCTTATTCATAAGTGAGCATGTATGTAGAAAGTCCTAAAGAATCTATTCAAAAGCAACTAGAATTAATGAGTTCTAGATTCAAAGTCAGATAGAAAGTAACATGGGTATCTCTTTGCACTGGAAACAGACAATAGCAAAACAAAGTTTTAAAGATGCCATTTGTAATAATGTAAAAAATATTTGGGGGTATCTAACAAATTGAATACCAGAACTTGATATATTTTTAAGAACTCAATATTGAAAGCTACTCATTTCAGAGAGAAATAATAGAAGATCTAAATAAATGGAAAGAAATACTATGTTTATACAGCAAAACCGTCAGTTTTCTTACAATCTCAGTTCTCTCCCAAATCATCTATAAATACAACATAGTCTCAATCACAAATATCAGCAGTATTTTTTTAATAAAAATTGACATTGATTTAAAAATTTTTAGAAGTAAAAGGAACCTAGATTAGCCAAAACAATTTTGAGAAAGAACAAAAATGGAGAACTTTACTTGATTTCAAGACTTACTACAAGACTGCAGTATTTAAGACAGTATGGTATTGATGTAAAAACGGGTATATGGATCAGTGGAACAGAATAGAGTCCAGAAATAGAATCATACATAAGGTCAATTCATTTTTGACAAAAGATAAAAAGATAGCCTTTTTAACAATGTTGCTGGAATAATAGGATATCCATGTGGAAAAACATAACCTCAATTCTTACCTCTTGCCATATGCTATAATTAACTCACAATGGATCCACAGACCTCCACATGAAAGTTTAAAATGATAAAAGTTCTATAAGAAACCTCACAGAAAATCTTTGTGACTTTTGTTCAGGCAAAGATTTCTTAGGCCACAAAAAGCATGAATCATAAAAGAAAAACATTATAAATTGAAATTTACCAAAATTAAAAACATATACTCTTTGAAAAACCAATGTTTAGAGAATGTAAAGACAAAGCATACACTGGGAGAAAATCTTTGAAAAATATATATCTAATAAAAGGTTTGTATTCAATAATAACAGAACACACAACCTGGTAACGAAACAGGCAAAAAACATTGGATAAATATTTCATCAAAGAAGATATATAATTAAAAAACAGGAACATGAAAAGATCCTTAATATCACTGCTCACCAGGAAAATGTAAAATAAATATAAAAAACTAGGAATAAAACTATCATATGACCCAGCAATCCCACAACTGGACATACATTCTGAGGAAACCGGAATTGAAAAAGATACATGTACCCCAGTGTTCACTGCAACACTATTTAAAATAGGTAGGACATGGAAGCAACCTAGATGTCCATAGGCAGATGAATGGATAAGGAAGTTGTGGTACATATACGCAATGGAATATTACTGAGCTATAAAAAGGAACACATCTGAGTCAGATGTAATGAGGTGGATGAACCTAGAGCCTGTTACACAGGGTGAAGTAATTCAGAAAGAGAAAAACAAATATCATGCATTAACACATATATATGGAATCTAGAAAGATGATATTGATGATCCTACATGCAGGGGAGCAAAGGAGACATGTAAAGAGAAGGCTTTTGAACTTAATGGGAAAAAGAATGGGTGGGATGATTTGAGAGAATAGCATTGAAACATATATACTACCATATGTAAAATAGGTAACAAGAGTTTGCTGTATGACACAGGACACATAAAGCTGGTGCTCTGTGACAGCCTGGAGGGATAAGGTGGGGAGGGAGGTGGGAAGGGGGTTCAGGATGGAGGGGACACATGTATGCCTATGGCTGACTCATATTGATGTATGGCAAAAACCATCACAATATTGTGAAGAAGTTATCCTCTGATTAAAATTAATTAATTAAATAACTATAATGAGAAATTGAAAGTGGTCAAACAGGAGATGGCAAGAGTGAATATTGACATTTAAGGAATCAGTAAACTAAAGTGGACAGGAATGGGCGAATTTAATCTAGATGAGCATTATATCTACTACTGTGGGCAACAATCTCTTAGAATAAATGGAATAACCCTCATAGTCAACGAGAGAGTACAAAATGCAGCATTTGGGTATAATCTCAAAAACGACAGAATGATCTCAGTTCGTTTCCAAGGCAAACCATTCAGTATCACAGTAATCCAAATCTATGCCCCAACCGCTAATGCCAAAGAAGGTGAAGTTGAACGGTTCTATGAAGACCTATAAGACCTTATAGAACTAACACCAAAAAAAGATGTCCTTTTCATCATAGGGGATTGGAATTCAAAAGTAGGAAGTCAAGAGATACCTGGAGTAACAGGCAGGTTTGGCTTTGGAATACAAAATGAAGCAGGGCAAAGGCTAACAGATTTTTGCCAAGAGAATGCACTGGGCATAGCAAACAACCTCTTCAAACAGCCCAAGAGATGACTGTACACATGGACATCATCAGATGGTTAATACCAAAATAAGATTGAGTATATTCTTTGTGGCCAAAGAGGGAGAAGCTCTATACAGTCAGCAAAAATAAGACCAGAAGCTGACTGTGGCTCAGATCATGAACTCCTTATTGCAAAATTCAGACTTAAATTGAAGAACATAGGGAAAACCACTAGACCATTCAGGTATGACCTAAATCAAATCCCTTATGATTATACAGTGGAAGTGACAAATAGATTCAAGAGATTAGATCTGATAGACAGAGTGCCTGAAGAACTATGAATGGAGGTTCAAAACATTGTACAGGAGGTGGTGATCAAAACCATCCCCCAAAAAAAGAAATGCCAAAAGGCAAAATGATTGTCTGGGGAGGTCTTACAAAAGCTGAGAAAAGAAGAGAAGTGAAAGGTAAAGGAGAAAAGGAAAGATTATACCCATCTGAATGCAGAGTTACAGAGAATAGTAAGGGGAGGTAAGAAAGCCTTTTTAAGTGGACAATGCAAAGAAATAGAGGAAAACAGTAGAATGAGAAACAAAATAAGAGATACCAAGGGAACATGTCATGCAAAGATGAGCACAGTGAAGGGTAGAAATGGTATGGACCTAACAGAAGCAGAAGATATTAAGAAATGGTGGCAAGAATACACAGAGGAACTATACAAAACAGATCTTAATGACCTGGATAACAATGATGGTGTGATCACTCACCTAGAGCCAGACATCCTGGAGTGCGAAGTCAAGTGGGTCTTAGGAAGCATCACTATGAACAAAGCTAGTGGAAGTGATGGAATTCCAGCTGAGCTATTTCAAATCCTAAAAGATAATGTGTTTAAGTGCTGTACTCAATATGCCAGCAAATATGAAAAACTCAGCAGTGGCCACTGAACTTGAAAAGGTCAGTTTTCATTCCAATCACAAAGAAGGGCAATGCCAAAGAATGTTCAAACTACCATACAATTGCACTCATTTCACATACTAGCAAGGTCATGCTCAAAATCTTTCAAGTTAGGCTTCAACAGTATGTGAACCAAGAAATTCCAGATGTACACGCTGGATTTAGAAAAAGCAGAGGAACCAGAGATCAAATTGCCAACATCCATTAATCATAGAAAAAGCAAGAGGATTCCAGAAAAACATCTACTGCTGCTTCATTGACTATGTCAAAGCCTTTGACTGTGTGGATCACAAGAAACTGTGGAAAATTCTTAAAGAGATGGGGATACCAGACCACCTTACCTGCCTCTTGTGAAACCTGTATGCAAGTCAAGAAAGAACAATTAGAACTGGACATGGAACTGGTTCCACACTGGGAAAGAAGTATGTCAAGGCTATATATTGTCACCCTGCTTATTTAACTTTTATGCAGAGTACATTGTGCAAAATGCCAGACTGGATGAAGCACAAGCCTGAATCAAGTTTGCTGGGAGAAATATCAATACCCTCAGATATGCAGATGACACCACTGTAATGACAGAAAGCAAAGAGGAATAAAGAGCCTCTTGATGAAAGTGAAAGAGGAGAGTGAAAAAGCTGGCTTAATACTCAACATTCAAAAACGGAGGATCATGTCATCCGGTCCATCACTTCATGGCAAATAGATGGGGAAACAATGGAAACAGTGACAGACTTTTTTTTCTTGGGCTCCAAAATCACTGCGGATAGTGACTGCAGCCATGAAGTTAAAAGACGTTTGCTCCTTGGAATAAAAGCTATGACAAAGCTATGACAAACCTAGACAGCATATTAAAAAGCAGAGATATTATTTGCTGAGAAAGGTCCATACAGTCAAGGGTATGGTTTTTCTAGAAGTCATGTACAGATGTGAGAGCTGAACAATGAAAAAGGCTGAGCACCGAAGGATTTATACTTTTGAACTGGTTCTGAAGAAGACTCTTGAGAGTCCCTTTGGCAGCAAGATCAAAGCATTCAATCCTAAAGGAAATCAACCCTGAATATTCATTGGAAGGATTGATGCTAAAGCTGAAGCTCCAGTACTTTGGCCACCTGATGTGAAGAGCTGACTCAGTGGAAACGACCCTGTTGCTGGGAAAGATTGAAGGCAGAAGGAGAAGGGGACAACAGAGGACAAGATGGTTGAACAGCATCATGGACTCAAGGGACATGAGTTTGAGCAAACTCCAGGAAATAGTTAAGGACAGGGAAGCCTAGTATGCTGCAGATCATGGGGTAGCAAAGAGTTGAACACAACTGAGTGACTGAACAACAAATAATGAGATACCAGTGTATACTACCAGAACAGCTAAAATTTAAAACCAGATCATACCAAATATTGAAGAGGATATAGGATGACTACAACTCTTATACATTGCTGATGTGAATACAAAATGATACAGTCACTTTGGAAAAGGTTGGCAGTTTCTTGTAAAGTTAAATGCCCACCTACCAAAAAAACAAGCAGTCTATCTCCTAGGTTTTTACAGACATGTAAACATATTTCCGATATTAACCTGCCTGGGTATTGTAACAAATACCATAGACTGAGTGGCTTAAACATTTACTTTCTTACAGCTCTGAAGGCTGAAAGTCCAAGATTAAGGTGTCATCAGGATTGGTATCTGGTGATAGCCCTCTCCCTGGCTTGCAGATGGCTACTTTCTCACTGTGTCCTCACATGTCCTCTTTTCTGTGTGTGCCTGTCCTCATAATGGGTGTAACATGTTGATTTTTTTTTTCTTTTACTTTTCTGTTTCATTTGAAAAAATGCTTAATGGGCTCATATAATTTTTACCCCCAAAATCACCTTAAAAAGAACCAAATCTCATTTAATACAGCATCACCTATCAAAAAAAAAAGTGAATTTTCTTCAGCTTTTTTTTAGCTTTATTGAAGTATAGTTAATAACATCACCTTTTTATTATTCATGTTGATTGATTTATTTTGATTCAATTAACATTTACTAATATTCTAGGAATATAGCAGTGAGCGCAATAAAGCCCCTATTCTCACAGAGTTTCCCTTCCATTATGTGGAAGGGAGAGAGGCTAGTAATGATTACTGTGGGAGAAAAAAGAAGAAGAAAGCAACTGCTGCTGCTGCTAAGTCGCATCAGTCGTGTTCACCAGGCTCCCCCATCCCTGGGATTCTCCAGGCAAGAACACTGGAGTGGGTTGCCATTTCCTTCTCCAATGCATGCAAGTGAAAAGTGAAAGTGAAGTTGCTCAGTCGTGTCTGACTCTTCGAGACCCCATGGACTGCAGCCTACCAGGCTCCTCCGTCCATGGGATTTTCCAGACAAGAGTACTGGAGTGGGGTGCCATTGCCTTCTCCGGAAGAAAGCGAAGGAGAATTTAAATCTGCAGGCAATTCTTATAAAAATAACTGTCTTTTCAGTGAATATTTGCAGTATCTGCCTCATCAAATACTCTCTACAACAGAATAAAGTGACAAAGTCTGAAGAGCTGGGTCTTCAAATTAGAAGAGCTGGGTCTTCAAATTAGAAGAGCTGGGTCCTAGCCCTGCCTCATTTATTAATTAGCTCTGGAAACTTGGTCAAGTAGTTCACCATTCTGAGCCTTGCTCTGTGCATCTGTGCTCAGTTGCTCAGTCATGTGTAACTATTTGCAACCCTATGACTGTAGCCCACCAGGCTCCTCTGTCCATGGGATTTTCCCAGCAAGAATACTGAAGTGGGTTTCCATTTCCTCCTCCAGGGGATTTTCCCAACTCAGGGATTGAACCCAAATTGGGTCTCTAGAATTGGCAAGCAGATTCTTTACCACTGAGCCACTTTGCTCTCTCAACAGTAAAATGGAAATCACGCCCGTCCCAGAGGGTGGTGAGACTCTAAAGGATGTGGCACGCTTTATTACTATGTAAATGAAGGCTCTGTTTTCAAATAATCTTATTAATCAAAGGTTGTGATTTGAAATGGAAATTCTCTTTTTCATCATTCCCTCTTTTTTTAACTCAAGGTTTTAAAGATTGCTATTAAAAGACAAACATCTGTTAAGATAGCACATTAAGATACTATCACCTAAAACATATTTATTTAAAAATACCTTTCCAAAGTTATTCAAGTCAGTCTAAGTAGCAGAACTGTGATGCCTTGGGGCACAGTGAAATTGGGGTTCAGATATGGTGGGACGTCTTCAAGAACAACCTGGTTCCTGGCTCTTGGTGCTTTTAAAGAAGACCACTAGACAGAAAAGTGAATGGAAGGACCCTCAAACCTTGCCCATCTTTGCAGTTTTGCCTTGGGCTTGCGATTTGCTTGTCTGGAGAACAACACAGAATAGGTGGATAAGCAGATGAAGACTATTTCTCAGCAAGCACTAATTGACAAGCTAAAAAGATATAAGATTAACTGTTAGAACTGAAGCTGTGCTGTACATCTCACAAGTTTCTTCCAGGAAAGGTCCCCAGTGATACACAGAACCCTTCGGTTGAGTATGAAATTATCACAGGGCAGTTAGAGAATTCTAACTGCTAAGTCACTTCAGTCGTGTCCGACTCTGTGCGACCCCATAGACGGCAGCCCACCAGGCTCCCCCGTCCCTGGGATTCTCCAGGCAAGAACACTGGAGTGGGTTGCCATTTCCTTCTCCAATGCAGGAAAGTGAAAGTGAAGTCCCTCAGTCATGTCCAACTCTTAGCGACCCCATGGACTGCAGCCTACCAGGCTCCTCTGTCCATGGGATTTTCCAGGCAAGAGTACTGGAGTGGGGTGCCATTGCCTTCTCCAGAGAATTCTAAACTGTTCGGAAAAGTTGATGCCCAGACTGAAGCCAAATTGAGGAATGGGAGAGTGGTACCAAGGAAACCAGGAGGAAAGTTGTAAAGCAACTGATGATGGGAACCTGAGATAGGGAAACCTGTAATGCCTGAGGCTAGGAATCCCCACTCTGGATGAAGACAATCCCCACTCTGGATGAAGACTGCCACCTCAGTGATGTGTTGAAGTTCCAGAGATGCACAGAAGGAGGCAACATTCGTGTATTATTCCTCCTGCTCCCACCCCCCCCCCCCCCCCCCCCCCCCCGTATTGAAACTCCCAGCAATAGGACTTGTCACTTGTATTTCACTTTACAGTTTTGAAGCACTTTCTCATTTGGTTCTTACAACTAGGCGATGATTAGGGGCTGCTCCTATTATCCTCATTTTACAGATAGAAAGCTGAGAGTGGCCAGTTTAACTGAATATTCAGTGTCAGACAATGAGGAGGCAGAGCTGGTCTTCCAACTTCTGACACAGTGCCCTTCCCATTCTCCTGTCTAGAATAAAACAGGATTGTCAAGTACAGCTGAGAAATGAACAAAGACCCAAAAGCTCCTGACAGAGAGAAAGAAGACCCATTCCAGTAGCCATTCTATGCAGAGAATTAACTTTAGAAACAGCACTGCTGTTAGAGGAGGGTCGGAGGTCAAGTTGTGCTCACTCCCAGGTTTCAAATAAACAATTAAATTTAGCTTTGTTGGGTCATTCTGTGGTCAGAGCCATGAGTTGAGCTTGGTCAAAGGGAAGGAAGGGTATAAACTGAAGTGGGTTGGGCACCTGATGCTTTTCTGACTCAGTGCCTCTCTTCTCATAGACATGAAGACACTCAGCATAACTCTTTGGTAGCTACAACTTGGGAAGCCTCTAAAATGATTACTTTTGGGAATTCCCTGTGGTTAAGACTCTATGCTTTCACTACTAAGTGCCCAGGTTCAGTTCCTGGTCAGGGAACTAAGATCAAATACGTTGTGTGGCCAAAAAATAAATTTCAACCTAAAAAAAAGAAAAGATTACTCCTGACAAAGGCTGAGAAAGCCTGGTATATTGTCAGAGATCTAGGATGCCTAGGCAGCCTTTACTTTTGAGGAACCTAATGTAGAGATACAAGAATCACTGAAACAGTGTAAAAATTTGGTCAGAGAATGTTTTCCCATATCAGCGTATTAGTTCACAATTGTTACAGTAATGCTCTGTAACAACAACACTTGTATCTTAGTGACACACAACCGCAAACATTTATTTTCTTGCTCATAAGTCTACGGTTCGGCTTGGTCCCTTGGGACTGAGGCTGCTCCTTGGTCTTCATCACTCCAGGCCCAGTGGCTAACAAGGTCATGGCTGATGAATAGCATAAGCTCAAAAGAACAAGCCAAACCTCACGAGCACATTTAAAGCCTCTCCTTGTGTCACAGTGCCACTACTCCTGCACTGGCCAGAGCAAGTCATGGATGCCAAATGGGGATGTACTTTATCCTAGTGCAAAGTCCTTTAGCAAAGGACATGGATGTAAAATTCTAAAACATGGAGGGAATGAAACATTGGGGGCAATGATCCAATGTTACCACAGTTAGTAATCTGGCAATGAACATTATTACGAATAATATATAAAGATAATAAAATAATATTTATCATCTACTGGGCTTCCCTGGTGGCTCAGACAGTAAAGAATCTGCTGCAATGCTGGAGACCCAAGTTCAATCCCTGGGTTGAGAAGATCCTCTGGAGAAGAGAATGGCTACCCACTCCAATATTCTTGGCCAGAGCGGACAGAGGAGGCTGGCGGGCTATAGTCTATAGGATCACAAAGGGTCAGACACGACTGAGCGACTAACACAACACTAAGTCTTATTAAGTGTTAGGCACTTTTGTTAAGTATCTTGCATGTATTAACTCATTTAATCCTCACAACAACCCTATGAGGTAGATACTAATATGGTGTATATTTTACAGATGAACAGCCAAGGCACAGTAGGATGAAGGAAGAATTAAGATCATATAGTAAATGTCAGAGTAGGGTGCTGCTGCTGCTGCTGCTAAGTCGCTTCAGTCGTGTCCGACTCTGTGCGACCCGAGATGGCAGCCCACCAGGTTCCCCCGTCCCTGGGATTCTCCAGGCAAGAACATTTATATTAGAAAAGAACACTGCCCATTACCTCTCTCCCTTTTGTGTCTCTCCTACTCTTCTTTGCCCCTCCCCAACTCTGTCCCTCCCTTTGTGTGCCTTGTCTTGTGAAAGACAACCCAAAACTGGTTGTCTGATTCCTGATAACCCAAACCAGAACCCTTAAGGTCATCCTTGGACCCCTCACACTTGCTCCCTGCTCCATGTGTGTCAGCCATTAGTGTCTACTGTCTGTACCTTCTTAATTCCTCCCAGGCTGCTCCCTCCTCTTCATCCTCTGCCCATTGCCTCCACTCAGAGCCCCACCACTTCTTTACCAAAGGATGCTCTGTTTTTCATCCTGCACACTTAGTTTGCTGCCAGAGAGATTTTTCTAAAATACAGATCTGGCCAAGTCAATCTCCTATTTAAAAAGTTTCCGCATTCCCTGGAGCTTTTAGGATAAAGTTAGCCTAGTATTCCACACATTTTGTTTTCTGACACTCTGTCACACTTCAAACTAGCTTCCAAAATTTAAAAATGCTTGCTCCTTGGAAGAAAAGTTATGACCAACCTAAACAGCATATTAAAAAGCAGAGACATTTCTTTGCCAACAAAGGTCTGTCTAGTCAAAGCTATGGTTTTTCCAGTAGTCATGTATGGATGTGAGAGTTGGACTATAAAGAAAGCTGAGCACCTAAACATTGATGCTTTTGAACTGTGGTGTTGGAGAAGACTCTCAAGAGTCCCTTGGCCTGCAAGGAGATCCAACCAGTCCATCCTAAAGGAAATCAGTTCGGAGTATCCATTGGAAGGACTGATGCTGAAGCTGAAACTCCAACACTTTGGCCACCTGATGCAAATAACTGACTCATTGGAAAAGACCCTGATGCTGGGAAAGATTGAAGGCGGGAGGAGAAGTGGAAAACAGAGGATGAGATGGTTGGATGGCATCACTGACTCAAAGGGCATGAGTTTGAGTAGACCCCAGGAGTTGGTGATGGACAGGGAGGCCTGGCGTGCTGCAGTCTATGGGGTCACAAAGAGTCGGACACGACTGAGTGACTGAACTGAACTCAACTGAACACTACCTGCAGGTCACATGAAATTTCGTGACCTTGCCTTTTCATATAGGGCACCCTCTGCCTGGATCCTCTGTTCCACTTCTTCACCTCATCTAGAGTCTTACCTTTGTGGAAGCCTTCTCTAATCTATTCCCTATTCTGATTAGACATCTTTTCTCTGTGTCTTCAGTAGACTCTGCCATAGGATGTGGCATTTACCGGTCTATATTTCAATATTATTCCACTGTCTACTTCTCTGTCATTAGTTTTCCTCAAAATATGATTTGTGGGCCCCCCTGCTTCAGAATCACCTGGGAATTTTGTTGAAAATCAAGTTCCTGGGACTTGTCTCAGTCCCATCAACTCAAAATCTTTGCAGGATGGAGCCCAGGAGTGTGCATTTTAGAAATTTCCTGAGATGATTCCGACTTATACCAAGATTCTGACCGTCCTAGACAAAACAAAACTGCGGCCATGCTTTCTCGTACTTCTAACATCTAGCATAGTGCTTGACACAAAGTAGGCACACAATGAATGTGTTCCTAATGAATGAGTTAAGTGAGCTGCACTAGTCAAGGCAACACAAATATAAAGCGTGTATTCAGCGACTGTAATACCAGATTCCAACAGATGGCGCTGTGTCAACATCTGTGTTTTAACCCGATGGGGAGGAGGAAGACGGGAAATTTTGTTTTACAGGAATTCAAGACTAGACTGCTGCGTAATTGAATTTATTTTTTCCTACCCAGTTTGTCTACCATTGTCCCACTTGAATTATTAAATTGATTTCTGAAGACATGAAAACTTAGACAAGAAAAACAAGTGGAAAAAGTCTGGTCGCAGAAAGAGCTGAGCAGGTAATGAAAGAGAAAAGAAGGTTATGCTAATTACCCCTATTTCCATCCTGTTGATGGAAAGCTGCTCCCAGCCCGTACTAAGTGTTGTGAAATTACCCAGAAAGTTCAAAAGAATAAGCCATTTCTGCAAGAGGGTGGAGTCATCCTGTAATTCTGTTAGTCATCCACGTTTCCTTTACAGACTGTCAAATGACTACATGACTAATCTTTTAAAATCCTTTCCCTAGTAGTACAAAGTCTGAAAGCCTGAGTATTCCTCCTGGGCTGAATACTTTATTCTCCTGAGGTGTTGGAAGCGAGCTTCACAGTCTAGGAGCCAGGGCCCCATAGACCACTCTTCCTCCCACTTCCAGCCTGCCCTCTCGACCCCCAGGGGCATCCGTGTGCAAATAACTGATAGGGCTGGCATAGGGCACTGGGAAGACTATCAGCAGGGCCAGAACGAGAAGCTGAGCTGTTTTCCTCCCAGCACAGAGCTTTCTGCCAGAGGCCCTCTCGGGGCGGGGAAGGGGTGGGGGAGGGGCTTCCCAGCACGCGGAGGGGAGCAGTAGACACAAAGATAGACAGAAAGGAGAAGCAAAACCCCTGCTCTCTGCACAGCCTCCCAGCCTTACTGGGAAGGCGCAATTGAGAGGCATCATACAAATTTCCACCTAGTAGAAAATAACTTTCAAGTTCTGAATGATTCAGTATAAACTAGATGGAAGTGCTTAAAAGAAATGAGAGACAATACAGTTTCCCTTTTGCTTTCTTTTTACTCCTTGAACTGTCAAGTTCAAAAGTCACTAAACGTCATTTGGTGGGGGGCTAGGAAGTTGGGACTTCCTGGATGGCTCCTGGTCACAGCAGCAGGCAAGAGCACCCTCCCAGGTCCCCCACATGGGTCTGGTTGTCCTCATGATGAGGGGTACATGAGGACAGTGGCGGGGAGGTTGGAGAGCACCAAGCAGGAGAGTGCTCAGTGGCAGATGTTCCTGTCTTTGTCCAGTGTCCCCTCCCCCAACCCAGGAGCAGGGCCATGTCTGGGCCCAAGGGAGCTGTCCCCTGGAAGCAGGAGGTCCAATCTGCTGCAGCTGCAGGTAGCACCCAGTGTCTCTGACCAAACTGAGCATTGGGCTTCAGAGAACAAATGTGTTTTACAGAATATGAGCAGCTTGAGGGGTAAAAGCAGAAGCACTACCAGTAATCTTTCCAGTGGCTGAGGTGAGAGTAACTAGCTGGGGGTAGGTTCCAGGGGCCACACAATGCAACACATGTTACAGCGAGGGAAGCAGATCTGGCTCATGTGGTCTGGGAAGGGCAGCCTGGAGGAGAGCGGGAGGCCAGCCAGCCAGAGGCCCTATCACTGTGGGGAACGCCCTGGACAACAGGAGTGAACTGAGCAGGGGGCCAGAACTCAGCCTCGGGGTGGCCGTGGACCAGTGTGGGGCTGACACTGTCTCTCTCTGCTGGTGGCAGGGAGAGCAAATCGTCTAGACCAGAAACAGGGAGATAAACTTCCTCCTGACCCACAGGGGATTGTGGAGGGCAGTGCTTCCTCCTGGAAGGGATCCTGCCTGTGGCAGGATGGGCAAGAAGAGGGTGGCCCTGCTGGATGCAGGAGTCTTTGGGAGGAATCCCCCTCCCTTAAGTCAGGGGAGGGTTAGGAGCAGGTGCTCCTGGGGAAGAACTCTGACCAGACTCTTCCTGCCCTGGAGACCGTAGAAGATAAACTTGGCCTGATAAAAACCGGACCAAGGTCAAAGTTGCTCTGGGCTGGGTCTCCAGCTGGGATAGAGATCAGCCACTGGCTGCCCAGAGGATTGGGTTCTCTCTATAAGAGCTGGGTTTAAGGGATGGGGTCATGGGAGTCCGTTCCCTGGTGGGTGTTAACTATTGTGATTACAGGACTGGTTCCTCCATCTTCTTAGATGGTTGATTAGGTGCAACATGGAATTCCTGATTTCAGTCCTCAAACTCATTCTTCTCTCACATTCCTCATCTCGACTGGTACCACTATCTACCAGATTGTTTAAACCAGAGAGCTAGACATGATACTTGGTTTGGCTCTTCCCCTTCATATCAAATCCATTAGCAAGTCCTATCATTTCTACTTCTTAAATATATCTCTAATATGCCCACTTCCTTCTCTCTCCACAATAATCAAAACCATCTGTCATCTGCTGCCCAGACAATGGGAGGACCCACTTTATTGGTCTCCCCACTTCCTCTTTCAGCAACCCCCTCCCCAAGTTTGCATATCACCCACCAACCAGTAGACCCTCTCTGTGATTCTTGGGCACCCTGGTTATTTATTTCCTTCAGAGCACTTGTCACAAGTTGTATGTTTATTTTTGTCTTGCACTTTATTGTACATCTCCTTCACTAGCTCATGGCACCATGGGGCGGGGGATCTCGCCTGTTAACTTCGTTGCATTCTTGTATCCTTTCTGCCTAGCACAGTGCCTGGCACAGACTAGATAGTTTTTAAATGAATGACATTAGGTCTAAGAGTTTAGATTTTAATTAGTAAACAATTAAGACCTATGACACATTTCAGAAAAAGGACTAATAAAACATAAGGACGTGTGAGGGGGAATAATGAAGAAGCAACTGGATGGACATGAATTTGAATCCTCCTTACTAACATCTTTCCAGTTGATGAGGCCTAAAGTGGTTGGTGTTGTGAAATTCAAGATGGAATTCTGGAGACAGTTTAAAGGAGAAATCTTTTTTCCCCAGTTTTATTGAGAAGTAATTGATTCATGTCACTGTATAATTAAGGTGCACAGCAAGATGGTTTCATTTATGTATGTTGTAAAGTGATAGCTACAATAGGATTGGCTCATACCCATCTTCTCATAAAGATGCAATTTAAAAAAGAAGAAAAGAATAAAGGAAAAAAATTTTCTCCCCTTTATGAGGTAAAAGGAGAATTTCTGTCTTTGTAAATATGTGGAGAACAAAAGAGAGAGGCATCGATGTTGTAAGTCTGGTGAACCAGAAAACTATCATTACTTCCTCTCTTAAAAAGAAAAGGGATGACATGACTGGAAAAAACCTCAGATTTGAGCAGAAGATGAGTTCAGCTTTTAGACATGTTGAGTTTGAGACGATTATAAATGTTTCTTATGGGCCACTGAAACAGCCTCACTGGGAAACTTCCTTGACAATTTAGTCAGCCATGAAGTAGTCATTGAGTTTATTAAAGTTAAGGAATTACAATAAATTCTTCAATTCTAGCAGAAAGGAGAGAGTTAAAACTTTAACATTCTGAATCTGTGTTTAAGGAGACAAATAATTTTGTGCCATGATTTTTTTTTACAATAAAACACCATTAATAGGTATGCCATTGTCTACTGAATATAGAAAGATTTTATTGTATGAGTACCAGTCATATATGATTTAATTTCTACTTATGAGAATATATAATGTTTTATAAATAAGAGGGAAAGAGGAAAACTTTTTTTAACTAAAAAATAAAGACTCATTATGTCTCTTGCTGACTATCTTTGGGATGAGCACTTGCCTTTATACACCAAACATATGTAAGCACAGAAGTTACTAAATGTTCCCAGAAATCACTAGAAATTTCCCTCCAAGAAGTATACACATGTTGATGTTTCTTGGAATTCCCTGCAGCTGGTTTCCCCTCTCTGGTTTCCCTTTTCTGGTTTTAGACAGCCTTGGTCACACTGGGCTAGAATTATACAATAAGTCCATTGTTCCAGTACCTCTCCCTGAAGGCAAAATTCAGGATTTTGTCCTTTTTGTAAAAATAATAATAATAAATTATAGTCCCAGGCCTGACTATGAGCTATTCTCTTCGTGGTTTTGATCTCTTAGAGGATTGTCCCAGCAAAAGTGTCTTTTATGGTTTTAACTTGGGAAGGTGGTGGTGGGGAGGAGAGGGCAGGGAAGGGAGTAGAGACCAGTGCATGTCAAATTCAGAGTCATCCAGCTTATTAGACTGAACAATGGTCCAGAGATGAAGGACAGGGAAAGAGAATGGTCTGGAAATAATGACATTGAGAAATAGACCAAATTCAGTCAGTCAGTCACTCAGTTGTGTCCAACTTTCTGCGACCCCAGGGACTGGAGCACGCCAGGCTCCCCTAACCATCACCAACTCCCAGAGCTTGCTCAAACTCATGTGCGTCGAGTCGGTGATGCAATCCAACCATCTTGTCCTCTGTTGTCTACTTCTCCTCCTGCCTTCAATCTTTCTCAGCATCAGGGTCTTTTCCAATGAGTCAGTTCTTCACATCAGGTGGCCAAAGTATTGGAGTTTCAGCTTCAGCATCAATCCTTCCAATGAATATTAGGGACTGATTTCCTTTAGGATGGACTGGTTGGATCTCCTTGCAGTGCAAGGGACTCTCAAGAGTCTTCTCCAACACCACAGTTCAAAAGCATCAATTCTTTGGTGCTCAGCTTTCTTTATAGTCCAACTCTCACATCCATACATGACTACTGGAAAAACCATGGCTCTGACTAGATGGACCTTTGTCAGAAAAGTAATGTCTCTGATTTTTAATTGCTGCCCAAGTTTGTCACAGCTTTTCTTCCAAGGAGCAGGCGTCTTTTAATTTCATGGCTGCAGTCACTATCTGCAGTGATTTTGGAGCCCTCCCAAATAAAGTCTGTCACTATTTCCATTGTTTTCCCATCTATTTGCCATGAAGTGATGGGACTGGATGCCATGATCTTCGTTTTTTGAATGTTGAGTTTTAAGCCAATTTTTTCACTCTCCTCTTTCACTTTCATCAATAGACTTCTTAGTTCTTCTTCACTTTCTGCCATAAGGGTGGTGTCATCTGCACATCTGAGGTTATTGATATTTCTCCTGGCAGTCTTGATTCCAGCTTGTGCTTAATCCAGCCTGGCATTTCGCATGAAGTACTCTGCATATAACTTAAATAAACAGGGTGACACTATACAGCCTTGACATACTCCTTTCCCAGTTTGGAACCAGTCTGTTGTTCATGTCCAGTTCTAACTGTTGCTTCTGACCTGCATACAGATTTCTCAGGGGGGCAGGTCAGGTGGTCTGGTATTCCCATCTCTTTCAGAATTTTCCACAGTTTACTGTGATCCACGCAGTCAAAGGCTTTGACATAGTCAATAAAGCAGAAGTAGATGTTTTTCTGGAACTCTCTTGCTTTTTCTATGATGCAAAGGATGTTGGCAATTTGATCTCTGGTTCCTCTGCCTTTTCTAAATCCAGCATGTACATCTGGAAGTTCTCAGTTCATGTACTGTTTAAGACTCACTTGGAGAATTTTGAGCATTACTTAGCGCATGAAATGAGTGCAATTGTGTGGTAGTTTGAACATTCTTTGCCATTACCCTTCTTTGTGATTGGAATGAAAACTGACCTTACCCAGTTCTGTGACCATGGCTGAGTATTACAAATTTGCTGGCATATTGAGTACAACATTTTCACAGCATCATCTTTTAGGATATGAAATAGCTCGGCTGGAATTCCATCACCTCTACTAACTTTATTTTTAATGATGCTTCCTAAGAGCCACTTGACTTCACACTCCGATGTCTGGCTCTAGGTGAGTGATCACACCATCATAATTATCTGGGTCATTAAGATCTTTTTTGTATACTTCTTCTATGTATTCTTGCCACCATTTCTTAATATTTGCTGCTTCTGTTAGGTCCATACTCTTTCTGTCCTTTATTGTGCCCTTCTTTGCATGAAATGTCCCTTTGGTATCTCTAATTTTCTTGAAGAGATCTCAGGTCTTTTCCATTCTGTTGTTTTCCTCTGTTTCTTTGCATTGATCACTGAGAAAACCTTTCTTATCTCTCCTTGATATTCTTTGGAACTCTGCATCCAGGTGGATATAGCTTTCCTTTTCTTGTTTCCCTTTTGCTTCTCTTTTCTCAGCTATTTGTAAGTCCTCCTCAGACAACCATTTTGCCTTTTTGCATTTCTTTTTCTTGGGGATGGTCTTGATCACTGCCTCCTGTACAATGTTATGAACTTCTGTCCATAGTTCTTCAGACACTTTGTCTATCAGATCTAATCCCTTGAATCTATGTCTCACTTCCTCTGTATTGTGAGGGATTTGATTTAGGTCATACCTGAATGGTCTAGTGGTTTTCCCTATTTTCTTCAATTTAAGTCTGAATTTTGCAATAAGGAGTTCATGATCTGAGCCACAGTCAGCTCTTGATCTTGTTTTTGCTGACTGTATAGAGCTTCTCCATCTTTGGCCGCAAAGAATATAATCATTCTGATTTCGATATTGACCATCTGAAGATGTCCATGTGTAGAGTCATCTCTTGGGTTTTTGGAAGAGGGTGTTTGCTATAGCTAGTGTGTTCTCTAGTTCTAACTCTGTTAGCCTTTGCCCTGCTTCATTTTGTACTCCAAGACCAAACTTGCCTGTTACTTCAGATATCTCTTGACTTCCTACCTTTGCATTCCAGTCCTCTATGATGAAAAGGACATCTTTTTTTGGTGTTAATTCAGAAGGTCTTGTAGGTCCTTATAAAGCCATTCAACTTCAGCTTCTTTGGCATTAGTGGTTGGGGCATAGACTTTGATTACTGTGATATTGAATGCTTTGCCTTGGAAATAAACAGACATCATTCTGTCATTTTTGAGATTGCACCCAAGTACTGCATTTCAGACTCTTTTGTTGACTCTGAGGGCTACTCCATTTCTTCTAAGGGATTCTTGCCCACAGTAGTAGATATAATGGTCATCTGAATTAAATTCACCCATTGCAATCCATTTTAGTTCACTGAATCCTAAAATGTCAATGTTCACTCTTGCCGTCTCCTGTTTGACCATTTCCAATTTACCTTGATTCAGGGACCTAACATTCCAGGTTCCTATGCAAAGTTGTTCTTGACAGCATCGGACTTTACTTCCATCACCAGTCACATCCACAACTGGGTGTTGTTTTTGCCTTGACTCTGTCTCTTCATTCTTTCTGGAGTTATTTCTCCACTCTTCTCCAGTAGCATATTGGGCACCTACTGACCTGCGGAGTTCATCTTTCAGTGTCATATATTTTTGCCTTGTCATACTGTTCATGGGGTTCTCAAGGCAAGAATACTGAAGTTGTTTGTATTCTTTTACGCAGTGGGCCCCGTAAAAATGCTACAGTGTTGTCATAGCAAAACACTGGAAATTGTTGTGGATAGTTGAATAAAATGGCCCATCCATACAAAGGAAGCTGTAAAGGGAAATGAGAAAGAACTGTGTGTTCTTCTGTGGAGTAATTTCTAACACACATTTATCAGTTGAAAACTGACATGAAGAAAATTCTATATAATATGATACTGCTTATCTAAGAAAGCTGAAAGGAGAGAGAATAAAACTATATTTTATAAAATAAGGATAAACTAAAAACTTTAAAAAATCTGTCATTTATATGGGGGAGGGAAGGGACAAGATAGAAAGTATGGAAACAATAGCTACATTTTTCTACATATACTTGTGTTTTGTAAATTTTGCCTAACTGTGAGACAAAGTTAAACATTTTTTAAGTCCCTAAAATTGGAAGCAAATGAAACAAATAAGCCTAAGTCTATAATGAGTAGATGGCATAACTACAGAGAGTGGAACTATTTTAAGACTTTTAAAACATCGGAAATTCCCTATACATCCCTTCTGGTGTATACTCTGGGGACAAAAACAAATGCTGTAAGTGCTTTTTTATAATTGTATTGTTGATGTTATAATTATTGTTCTGACACTAGCTTTGTGTTTTGTGGGATAAAGCAAATGAGTAATTATGTTGGGGTCCTTGGGAATAAGGCTTTTTTTTGGAGGGGGGCAATGGAAGCAGAGATACAAATGTAAGAATAATGGAATTAACTTAAATACCTTGAACCCTGAATGGAAGTACCACTACAAATTCACAGTATATTTTTATTTTAAAAATATAAAGTATTTCTCTGCTTTGTCTCCTGAAAAAGACTAGAAACAAAGACAATACAGTAGATTACCCAGATCTACTTAGTGGCCTCCAGCCCCCACTAAAAGAAGTCAGAACTTCTTAGGAAAATGTCTGATTCTAGATGAGAGACAGAAAAGATACAGGTTGATTCTGGAACACCATCTCATCCAAGAAAGCAAGGATGTTATTAGGATACACTTGAATAAAGCAAAAAGGTTCAGCAACCAAGTAAAGATTCACTTCTTGGGACTTGCCTGGTGGTCCAGTGGCTAAGACTCTATGCTCCCAATGCAGGGGGCCCAGGTTCAATCCCTGGTCAGGGAAGTAGATCCCACATGCCACAGCTAAGAATTCACATGCCACAGCTAAAGATCCTGCATGCTGCAACTAAGACCCAGTGCAGTTAAATAAAATAAATAAATATTTAAAAGAAGAAAAGAGAGTCACTTCTTAGAGAGAGGGGATAATTTGATTATTATTAAGAATATTAACTGCAGTGATTTGAGTCATATCAAATATGTTTAAATTAATGAGCTCATAAAGGTTCACATACTCCCAAATCCCCAAAGGACACCTTTGCAGAACTCATTATTTTGAAAATTGGTAGATAAATGAAAAGGAACAAATGCAGATCTTACATTTCCTCTGTGAACTGCACCTCAGGTAAGCAGATACTAGATTAGAAGAACTTTCTCTTCATGCAGATATTTGACTTAATAAATGAAAAAGAAATAATTGAGTTTGAAAATTACCATTGTGCAACCCCTCCTGATGAATTAATGGAGGTAGGCAATGCTTATCCCTGGCTGCCAACATGAAAAAGAAGAGCCGTCTAGACATTCTATGCCTCATGACAGAGATGCACATCCTACCTATAGAGTATGCCTTCTGCTCCCCAGTGCCCCATTACCCTAGATTTGATCCTGAACCTTATGAGTCCTCTAATATCAGTCACTCTCAATGTTTTTGTTCCTAGAATACATTTGTCAATATCTGGAGATTGTTTTTGGTTGTGTTAGTTGGGAGAGGTAGTGCTCCTAGTATCTTGCAGTTAAAAACCAGGATTTCTGGAACTCTCTTGCTTTTTCCATGATCCAGTGGATATTGGCAACTTGATCTCTATTTCCTCTGCCTTTTCTAAATCTAGCTTATACATCTGGAAGTTCTGCATTCACATACTGTTGAAGCCTCACTTGAAGGATTTTGAGCATTACTTTGCTAGCATGTGAAATGAGTGCAATTGCATGGTAGTTTGAGCATTTCTTTGGCATTGCTTTTCTTTGGAATTGCAAAGGAAACTGACCTTTCCCAGTCCTGTGGCCACTGCTGAGTTTTCCAAATTTGTTGACATATTGAGTGCATCATTTTAATAGCATCATCTTTTAGGATTTGAAATATATCAGCTGGAATTCCATCACTTCCACTAACTTTGTTCATAGTAATTCTTCCTAAGGCCCACTTGTCTTCACACTCCAGGATGTCTGGTTCTAAGTGAGTGACCACACCATTGTAGTTATCTGGGTCATTAAAACCTTTTTTGTGTAGTTCTTCTGTGTATTTTTACCACCTCTTCTTAATCTCTTCTGCTTCTGTTAGATCCTTGTCGTTCTGTCCTTTATTGTGCCCATCTTTGCATGGAGTGTTCCCTAGGTATCTCCAGTATTCTTGAAGATATCTCTCTCTAGTCTCTTTCATTCTATTGTTTCCCTCTATTTCTTTGCATTGTTCACTTAATAAGGCTTTCTTATCTCTCCTTACTATTCTCTGGAACTCTGCATTCAGTTGGGTATATATTTCCCGTTTTCCTTTGCCTTTTGCTTCTCTTTTTTCTCAGCTGTTTATAAAGCCTCCTCAGAAAACCACTTTGCCTTCTTGCATTTCTTTTTCTTTGGGATGGTTTTGGTCACCACCTCCTGTACAATGTTATGGACCTCCGTCCATAGTTCCTCAGGCACTCTGTCTACCAAATCTAATCTAATAATGCTCAAAATCCTTAGACTAGGCTTCAACTTTATGTGAACCAAGAACTTCCATATGTACAAGCTGGATATAGAAAAAGCAGAGGAACCAGAAATCAAATTGGCAACATCTGTTGGATTAAAGAGAAAGCCAGGGAATTCTAGAAAAACATCTATTCCTGTTTCATCAACTATGCTAAAACCTTTGACTGTGTGGATCACAACAAACAGGAAAATTTCTAAAGAAATGGAAATCCCAGACAACCTTACCTGCCTCCTGAGAAACCTTTATGCAGGTCAAGAAGCAACAGTTAGAACCTTATACAGAACAACTAACTGGTTCAAAATTAAGAAAGGAATATGTTAAGGCTGTATATTGTCACCCTGCTTATTTAAATTATATGCAGAGTACATCATGTGAAATGCTAGGCTGGATGAATCACAAGCTGGAATCAAGATTGCCAAGAGAAATATCACCAACCTCAGATATGCAGATGATACCACTCTAATGGCTGAAAGCAAAGAAGAACTAAAGAGCCTCTTAAGGAGAGTGAAAGAAGAGAGTAAAAAAGCTGTCTTAAAACTCAACATTCATAAAAGCAAGATCATGGCATCCAGTCCCAATACCTCATGGCAAATAGATGGGGAAAAAGTGTAAACAGTGACAGATTTTGTATTCTTGGGATCCCAGATCACTGTGGACAGTGACTGCAGCCATGAAATTAAAAGACCCTTGCTCCTTGGAAGAAAAGCTATGATAAACCTAGACAGTATATTAAAAAGCAGAGGCATCACTTTGCTGACAAAGGTCCGTAGAGTCAAAGCTATGGTTTTTCTAGTAGTTATGTATAGATATGAGAGTTGGACCATAAAGAAGGCTGAGCACTGAAGAATGGATGCTTTTGAACTACGGTGCTAGAGAAGATTCTTGAGAGTCCCTTGGACAGCAAGGAGATCAAATCAGTCAATGCTAAAAGAAATAAACCTGAATACTGGAAGGTTGGAAGGACTGATGCTGAAGCTGAATCTCCAGTACTGTGGCCACCTGACATGAAGAGCCAACTCACTGGAAAAGACTCTGATGCTGGGAAAGATTGAAGGCAAAACGATAAGGGGATGGCAGAGGATGACATGATTAGATTGTATTACCAATTCACTGGACATGAGTTTGAGCAAACTCCAGGAGATAGTGAAGGACAGAGGAGCTTGGTGAGCTGCAGTCCATGGGGTTAAACTTTCAGACATGACTTAGCGACTGAACAACAACAACAACTAGTTATCATCCAAATATAAATGGGATTTGGGCTTATATAGCTCAATAGTTCCAACCTTTTTAGATGTTCCCTTAGGAGAGAGGCCTTTGTCATAGAAGGGCAGACCATTTGACTTGTATTTCTTGAAACTCAGAAAGTCTGTCATCTCCATCAACACCTTTAACACCCTTCATAAGACATTTAATCAGATGTGGGATTTGAAAACCAGTGTAGTAATTTTCTATTGCTATGTAACAAATTACCACAAACTTAGTTGCTTGAACATGCACTAATTATCTCACAGTTGCTGTGGGTCAGAAGTTCAGGCATGGCTTCATTGGGTTCTTTGCTTCAGAGACTCTCAACCTGGACTAGGTGCTTATTCGGAGGTTCTACTTCTAAACCTTCAACTTCAAAACTAGTGCCTTTACTTGGATGTGTAGCTTTATGTATTTCATCAAATTTGCAAAGTTTTGGCTCACATATTCTTTCTATCCTTGTCTCTCTCTCCTCTTCTGTGAGACTCCCATTATGTGTATGTAAACATATGCCTTTTTTTTTTTTGGCCACACTGTGCTGCTTATGGGATCTTAGTTCCTGACCAGGGAATTGAACCCATGCCCCCTGCAGTGGAAGTGCAGAGTCCTAATCATTGGACCACCAGGGAATTACCCTCTTTTTTTTTGTTAAGCTTCTCAAAGTGTGATCCTTAGGCCAGAAGCATCAATATCACTTGGGAAACTGTTAGAAATGTAAATTCTCAGGCCATAACCCAGAGGTACTGAAGAAATTCTGGGAATGAGGCCCAGGAATATGAGCCCTCCAGGCAATTTTAATGCATGATAAAGTTTGAGAACCAATGTTTTAGCCAGTTATAATTTATTAATATAGCCTAGCCATGTGTGTTTCAATGAATTGATTAATCAACTGTAGTCACAGTGATTAAACACCTATTAGATGCTGAAGAATTGATGCTTTTGAACTGTGGTGTTGGAGAAGACTCTCAAGAGTCCCTTGGACTGCAAGGAAATCCAACCAGTCCATTCTAAAGAAGATCAGTCCTGGGTGTTCATTGGAAGGACTGATGCTGAAGCTCAAATTCCAATACTTTGGCCACCTCATGCAAAGAGTTGACTCATTGGAAAAGACCCTGATGCTGGGAGGGACTGGGGGCAGGAGGAGAAGGGGACAACAGAGGATGAGATGGCTGGATGGCATCACCGACTCGATGGACGTGAGTTTGAGTGAACTCCGGGAGTTGGTGATGGACAGGGAGGCCTGGTGTGCTGCAATTCATGGGGTCGCAAAGAGTCAGACACTACTGAGCAACTGAACTGAACTGAGATGCCAAGCACTGGACATACAATGAGATGACTTCTGCTCTAAATGATAGGACCCAGTCCTCAGGCCCACTGGATCACAGAGTGTTGTTAGGAAGGCTGCCACATAAACAGGTTTAAAGAGGTAATAAGAAGGTATATATGTGGAGATGTACTTGTGACTAGTCATTGTGGGAGTGCAGAGAGGAGAGTGAAAAAGCTGGCTTGCAACTCAACATTCAAAAAGCAAAGATCATGGCATCCCATCATTAAGTGCCATCACTTCATGACAAATAGATGGGGAAAAAGTGTAAACGGTGACAGATTTTATTTTCTTGGGATCCAAAATCACTGTGGTTGGGGACTGCAGCCATGAAATTAAAAGATGCTTGTTCCTTGGAAGAAAAACTATGACAAACTCAGACAGCATTTTTAAAACCAGAGACATCAATTTGCTGACAAAGGCTCACATAGTCAAAGCTATTATTTTTCCAGTAGTCATGTACGAATGTGAGAGTCAGATCATAAGGAAGACTGAGTGCCAAAGAATGGATGCTTTTGAACTGTGGTGATGGAGAAGACTCTTGAGAGTTCCTTGGACAGAAAGGAGATCAAACCAGTCAATCCTGAAGTAAATCAACCCTGAATATTCTTTGGAAGGTCTGATGCCACCTGATGTGAAGAACCAACTCAGTGGAAAAAAAACCTGATGCTGGGAAATATTGAGGACAGGAGGAGAAGAGGGTGACAAAGCATCAGATGGTTGGATGGCATCACTGACTCAGTGGACATGAGTTTGAGCAAACTCTGGGAGACAGTAAAGGGCAGGGAAGCCTGGAATGCTGCAGTCCATGGTGTTGCAAAGAGTTGGACACAACTTAGTGACTGAAAAACAACAAGAGAAGGAGCACTGGAAATAAAAGCATCCTAAAATTGAAGCAGTGTAAGCATTAGTTCCAGGCTGAGTTGAGAAAAAGCCCATTGAGCCATTATGGTTTGAATAAAGGAGATGATAAGATAGCAGAGTTGGTGGAAGTGTGGTGTTGAGTAATTTTCTCTATAAACTGGGAAGAATGTGTTTCTACTCTGACCTCTAAATCCATTGCTGAGCCAAGTACACTGTTATCACTATTGAAATGGGAGTAATCATGGAAGTAATTATAAGAGAAGATATATATCATTTATCATTGTGATATATATTAGTGTGAAAGAAGAATATATGAACAGATTTTAAAAATTGAAATGGACAATTCTGAAAATAAAAGTAGAGAGAATTGTATCATAAAACCCCTATGTACATATAATCCAACTTTTGAGGTAGTTGTTGTGACCAAATGAGATCATGTGTATAAAGCCTTTATACAGGGCCTTAATATCAGTTCACTTCAGTTGCTCAGTTGTGTCCAACTCTTTGCAATCCCATGAACCACAGCACGCCAGGCTTCCCTGTCCATCACCAACTCCTGGAGTTTACCCAAACTCACGTGCAATGAGTCGGTGATGCCATCCAGCCATCTCATCCTCTATCATCCCTCTCTCCTCCTGCCCTCAATCTTTCCTAGCATCAGGGTCTTCTCATCCCTCTCTCCTCCTGCCCTCAATCTTTCCTAGCATCAGGGTCTTCTCAATTGAGTCAGCTCTTCGCATGAGGTGGCCAAAGTATTGGAGTTTCAGCTTCAACATCAGTCCTTCCAGTGAACACCCAGGACTGATCTCCTTTAGGATGGACTGGTTGGATCTCCTTGCAGTCCAAGGGACTCTCAAGAGTCTTCTCCAACGCCACAGTTCAAAAGCATCAATTCCTTGGTGCTCAGCTTTCTTTATAGTCCAACTCTCACATCCATACATGACTACTGGAAAAACCATAGCCTTGACTAGACTTTACAGGAATTAAGACCATCCCCAAGAAAAAGAAATGCAAAAAAGCAAAATGGCTGTCTGAGGAGGCCTTACAAATAGCTGTGAAAAGAGAAGTGAAAAGCAAAGGAGAAAAGGAAAGATATACCCATTTGAATGCAGAGGTCCAAAGAATAGCAAGGAGAGATAAGAAAGCCTTCCTCAGTGATCAATGCAAAGAAATAGAGGAAAACAATAGAATGGGAAAGACTAGAGATCTCTTCAAGAAAATTAGAGATACCAAGGGAACATTTCATGCAAAGATGGGCTCAATAAAGGACAGGAATGGTAGAGACCTAACAGAAGCAGAAGATATTAAGAAGAGGTGGCAAGAATACACAGAAGAACTATCTGTGTATCTATCTTCACAACCCAGATAATCACGATGGGTGATAATAATCACTCTCCTAGAGCCAGACATCTTGGAATGTGAAGTCAAGTGGGCCTTAGGAAGCACCACTACAAACAAAGCTAGTGGAGGTGATGGAATTCCAGTTGAGCTATTTCACATCCTAAAAGATGATGCTATGAAAGTGCTGCACTCGATATGTCAGCAAATTTGGAAAACTGAGCAGTGGCCACAGGACTGGAAAAGGTCAGTTTTCATTCCAATCCCAAAGAAAGGCAATGCCAAAGAATGCTCAAACTACCACACAATTGCACTCATCTCACATGCTAGTAAAGTGATGCTCAAAATTCTCCAAGCCAGGCTTCAGCAATATGTGAACCGTGAACTTCCAGATGTTCAAGTTGGTTTTAGAAAAGGCAGAGGATCCAGAGATCAAATTGCCAACATCCGCTGGAGCATCACAAAAGCAAGAGAGTTCCAGAAAAACATCTACTTCTGCTTTATTGACTATGCCAAAGCCTTTGACTATATGGATCACAACTAACTGTGGAAGATTTTGAAAGAGATGGGGATACCAGACCACCTGACCTGCCTCTTGAGAAATCTGTATGCAGGTCAGGAAGCAACAGTTAGAACTGGATATGGAACAACAGACTGGTTCCGAATAGGAAAAGGAGTACGTCAAGGCTATATGTTGTCACCCTGCTTATTTAACTTATATGCAGAGTACATCATGAGAAACACTGGGCTGGAGGAAGCACAAGCTGGAATCAAGATTGCCGGGAGAAATATCAATAACCTCAGATATGCAGGTGGCACCACCCTTATGGCAGAAAGTGAAGAAGGACTAAAGAGCTTCTTGATGAAAGTGAAAGAGGAGAGTGAAAAAGTTGGCTTAAAGCTCAACATTCAGAAAACTAAGATCATGGCATCCCGTCCCATCACTTCATGGCAAATAGATGGGGAAATAGTGGAAACAGTGGCTGACTTTATTTTTCTGGGCTCCAAAATCACAGCAGATGGTGATTGCAGCCATGAAATTAAAAGACACTTACTCCTTGGAAGGAAAGTTATGACCAACCTAGACAGCATTTTAAAAAGCAAAGACATTACTTTGTCAACAAAGGTCCGTCTAGTCAAGGCTATGGTTTTTCCAGTGGTCATGTATGGATGTGAGAGTTGGACTATAAAGAAAGCTGAGTGCTGAAGAATTTATGCTTTTGAACTGTGGTGTTGGAGAAGATTCTTGAGAGTCCCTTGCACTGCAAGGAGATCCAACCAGTCCATTCTAAAGGAGATCAGTCCTGGGTGTTCATTGGTAGGACTGATGTTGAAGCTGCAACTCCAGTACTTTGGCCACGTCATGCAAAGAGCTGATTCATTTGAGAAGACCCTGATGCTGAGGGCAGAAGGAGAAGGGGATGACAGAGGATGAGATGGTTGGATGGCATCACTGACTCATTGGACATGAGTTTGAGTGAACTCCGGGAGCTGGTGATGGATAGGGAGGCCTGGCATGCTGCAGTCCATGGGGTTGCAAAGAGTTGGACACGACTGAGCGACTGAACTGAACTACACTGACTAGGTGGAGGCTTTCAATATTGGCTTGGTACTGGTCACGTTTTAAGCAGAAAATCAAAAGAGGTTAATTGTCGGGATCTGACCTTAACAAGTGTGGGGGCTAGTTTCATAGTCCATATGAGGCTCTTGTCTTTGTACTTGGTGATAGAGCTCAAAATCAACAGGGATGAGCTGGAAGCTGCGTCAGTGGCTCACTGACTCCAAGTCTCTAACTTTATTGACCAGCAGAAGATGCTGTCCTTTATCATGGAGCCCATGACAGTTGGGGCTGCTAGGATCAGGTAGGAGCTAGAATGTCAGGGACTGTTTAACAGTAGGATTCCTGTGTGCTGTTTCCTATCTCTCTTGAGCCCTCTGTTCCTTATCAGTTCCTGATAGGAGAGAGCAGAGTGGCAAGCCACTCCCAGGACTCAGATCAAAGAGATGGGATTCTTGCTTAAGATTTCCTTCATTAGCTTTTCCATATGGTGAAAGGGATTATCTACAACCCTCTTTTGATATGGATTGTCTTTTGGCTTTATGGCCTCTAGTACTCCTTGTTTCCTTGGTAATTTGTAAAGTCTGGTCTTTTGATCTTTATCTGAAGAAGCTACCTTGTAATATGGTATATATATCCACACAGAATTCAATAAAGCACCCTTGTTCCACCAGAGACTTGGGTCCCCATGTCCTTCTTTCTCTCTCTCTCTATCTCTCTTTCTGGCTGATTCCCTGGAGCATGGAGGCCTTCCGAGTTCATTTTCCTGCCTGGGCTTCCAAGACCTCTCAAGACTTCTTGAGAGGGTGCCCTGTGCCTACATGAGTGGTACAAGCTCTGTCCAAGGGCTTTATTGGTTTTCAGCATAACCCAGGGAATATTAGCCTCTTTCTTTCTTTCACTTTCTTATCATCGACTATGGACCACCAGGTTCCGGTCCATTAAAGGACCCCAACACTAGAGGACCGGTGAGCCTGGCTGCTGCTACATGCCAACAAAGTAAGTATGTGAGCTGCAAGGGAGCCTGGCACCTTGTAGTGACCTTTGAAACATAAAAAGTGTGGCTGTGACTTCACTTTTGCCTTTTAAATCTCATGTAAGATGTTCCTTGCACTTTGGTTGGGAACCCACTCCAGTATTCTTGCCCGGAGAATTCCGTGGACAGAGAAGCCTGGTAGGCTACAGTCCATGGGGTCGCAGAGTCAGATGCAACTTAGCACACATACACACAACTGAGAATTATGCACAGAAGGGGATTCAGGGACATGTAGTTTTGGTTATTAATTACTGTGTAACAAACTACCCCCAGAGCCATAGCTTAAAATAGTAACAATCGTTTATTTATCTCAGAAATACACAATTTGGGCATGCCTCACTGAGGACGGCTCATCTGTGCTCCATATGGTGTCAGCTAGAGTGGCTCCAAAGACTTGTCAGAGGCTGGCTGGGGACTGGAATCATCTGAAGGCTCTGTCACTCCTATGTCTGGCAGTTGATGCTGGCAGCTGGAACAGCTGGTGCTCTGTCTGTGTGGTCTCTCTGGCATGGCAGCTTCATGGTAGCCAGACTTCTTATTAGAGTTCAGAGTTCTAGAGACATGAGATGAGAGAGGTAGACAGACAGTGACAGGCAGACAAAGTTTTTGTTCTGGTTCTGCCATTTATTAAAGGTGTCACTTTAAGCAAGTGTCACTTTAAGCATTTATTCTCTCTGATCCTCAGTTCTCAAATATTAAAAATCAAAACTTACATTGGAGTTGTTGAGAAGAAGACCCTTAGGCAAAAAATTGAGTGAAAGTAGTTTATTTGGAAATTAATCCCAGGAAATATCAGAAGGGAGCTGGGAAGCTTGCAAGGAAGCCAGTAAAAGGTACTTAAGCAAGTAACCCCTTAGGCAATGGACGCTTAAAACCTCTGGGGAACCCTGGGGAACCACTGTAGAACTTATGTCTCAGAACTAGGGTATTAACTCAAACCAGCCATTGGGTGAGGACTGGGGGGAGGTGGAGGGTGAGGGGGTGGGGTGGGGAGTGGGAGGTGAGTGAGGGAGAATTAATTCCCAGTACTTTTGCCCTGTTAAGTTACACAGGTGAGAAAAACCCTCAGACAAAGAGATAAAGGTGCTGTTGGAGGAAAATTAAGCAGGTTTGCACAGAAAATAGTAATAGCTGAAGAGATATGAACAGGGCACTGACAGGGGTTGATACAAAGGATATTAGTTGTTTTTTTAAGGTCGTTGAATAAAATGTGATAATATACAAAACATCCTCTACTGGTGTGATGGTTCTAGTTTTTGCTTTGGGATCCTCCACATCAGGATTCAAGGGCTGCATTCAGAGGTCCTGGAACTTTGAATACTGTCAACTTCCTAAAAGTCTCAACAAATGACATTAATGTATATGGATTACCACTTCCCTCAATGAACTTCACGGCTGATCATGTTAAACTCTGCATTGTTGTTGTTGTTCAGTAGCTAAGTTGGTTCTGACTCTTTGTGACCCCATGGATTGCAGTAAGCCAGGCTTCTTTGTCTCTCACTTCCCTGTCCCTCTTGTGACTTTGCTCAAACTCATGTCCAGTGAGTCGGTGATGCTACCCAACCATCTCATCCTCTGTTGCTTCCTTCTCCTGCCTTCAATCTTTCCCAGCATCAGGGTCTTTTCCAGTGAGTTGGCTCTTCACATCAGGTGGCCAGAGTGTTGGAGCTTCAGCTTCAGCATCAGTCCTTCCAATGAGTATTCAGGGTTGATTTTCTTTAGGACTGATTGGTTTGATATCCTTGCAGTCCAAGGTAATCACAAGAATCTTTTCCAGCACCATAATTCAAAACCATCAGTTCTTCAGTGCTCAGTTTTCTTTATGGTCCAACTCTCACATCCATACATGACTACTGGGAAAACCATAGCTTTGACTATAATAGGGATCTTTGTTAGCTAAATTATGTCTCCACTTTTTAATGTTTTCTAGGTTTGTCATAGCTTTTCTTCCAAGTAGCAAGCATCTTTAACTTCATTGCTGCAGTCACTGTCTGCAGTGATTTTGAAGCCCAAGAAGATAACACATGTCACTGTTTCCACTTTTTCCCCTTCTATTTGCCATGAAGTGATGAGACTGGATCCCATGATTTTCTTTTTTGAATGTTGAGTTTTAAGCCAGCTTTTTCACTGTCCTCTTTCACCTTCATCAAGAAACTTTTTATTTCCTCTTTGTTTTCTTTTATTAGAGTGGTATCATCTGCATATATTAGGTTGTTGGTGTTTCTCCTGACAGTCTTGATTCCAGCTTGTGATTCATCCAGTCTGGCATTTTGCACAGAAATGTAATGTAATATGCACAGAAGTTAAATAAGCAGAGTGACAATTAACAGTCTTGATTTATTCCTTTCTCAATTTTGAAACAGTTCATTGTTTAATGTCTGGTTCTAACTGCTGCTTCTTGACCTGCATACAGATTTCTCTGGAAACAGGTAAGATGGTCTGGTATTCCCATTTCTTAAAGAATTTTCCACAGTTTGTTGGGATCCACACAGTCAAAGGATTTAGCATAGACAATAAAGCAAAGTAGATATTTTTCTGGAATTCCCTTGCTTTCTCCATGACTGAATGAATGTTGGCAATTTGAACACTTGTTCCTCTGCTTTTCTAAATCCAGCTTGTATATCTGGAAGTTCTCAGTTCACATACTGCTGAAGCCTAGCTTGAAGGATTTTGAGCATTACTTTGCTAGTATGTTAAATGAGTGCAAATTGGGTGGTAGTTTGAACATTCTTTGGCATTGCCCTTCTCTGGTATTGAAATAAAAACTGACCTTTTCCAGTCCTGTGGCCACTGCTGAGTTTTCCAAATTTCCTGGCATATTGCGTGTAGTATTTTAATAGCATCATCTTTTCGGATTTGTAATAGCTCAGCTGGAATTCCTCACCTCCACTAGCTTTGTTCACAGTAATGCTTCCTAAGACCCACTTGACTTCACACTCCAGGATGTCTGGCTCTAGGTGAGTGGCCACACCATCATGGTTATCTGGGTCATTAAGACCTTTTTCATACAGTTCTTCTGTGTATTCTTGCTACCGCTTCTTAATCTCTTCTCCTTCAGTTAGGTCCTTATGGTTTCTGTGCTTTATCGTGCCCATGATTGCATAAAATATTCCCTTGGTATCTCCAATTTTCTTGAAGAGATTTCTAGTCTTTCTCATTCTGTTGTTTTCCTCTGTTTCTTTGCATTGTTCATTTAAAAGGCTTTCTGTTTGCTATGCTCTGGAACTTTGCATTTGGTTGGGTAAATCTTTCCCTTTTTCTGTTGCCTTTCATTTCTCTTCTTTTCCTGGCTATTTGTAAAGCCTTTGCTGTCAGACAACCACTTTGCCATCTTGCATTTCTTTTTCTCTGGGATGGTTTGGTCACTGCCTCCTATACAATGTTATGAACCTCTGTCCATAGTTCTTCAGGCACTATGTCTACCAGTTCTAACCCCTTGACTCTGTTTGTCACCTCCACTGTATAATCATAAGGGATTTGATTTAGGTCATACATGAATGTGCTAGTGGTTTTCCCTACTTTCTTCATTTTAAGTCTGAATTTTGCAACAAGGATTTCATAATCTGAGCCACAGTCAGCTCTTGATCTTGTTTTTGCTGATTGTATACAGCTTCTCCATCTTCGACTGCAAAGAATATAATCAATCTGATTTCAGTGTTGACCATCTGGTGATGTTCATATATAGAACCGTCTCTTGTGTTGTTTGAAGAGGGTGTTTCCTCTGACCAGTGTGTTCTCTTGACAAAACTCTGTTAACCTTTGCCCTGCTTCATTTTGTACTCCAAGGGTAAACTTGCCTGTTATTCCAGATATCTCTTAGCTTGAGCTTCCTACTTTTACATTCTAATCCCCTATGATGAAAAGGATGTCTTTTTTGGTGTTAGTTCTAGAAGGTCTTGTAGGTCTTCATAGACTCTGCAGATGACCATTATATCTACTACTGTGGGCAAAAATCCCTTAGAAGAAATGGAGTAGCCCTCATAGTCAACAGAAGAGTCTGAAGTGCAATCTCAAAAATGACAGAATGATCTTTGTTCGTTTCCAAGGCAAACCATTCAATATCACAGTAATCCAAGTCTATGCCCCAATCAGTAATGCTTAATAAGCTGAAATTGAATGGTTCCATGAAGACCTATGAGACCTTCTAGAACTAGCACCAAAAAAAAAAAAAAAATATATCCTTTTCATCATAGGGGACTGGAATGCAAAAGTAGGAAGTCAAGAGATACCTGGAATAACAGGCAAATTTGGCCTTGGAGTACAAAATGAAGCAGTGCAAAGGGTAACAGAGTTTTGCCAAAAGAATGCACTGGTCACGGCAACACTTTCTTCCAACAAGAGATGACTCTACACATGGACATCACCAGATGGTCAATACCGAAATCAGATTGATTATATTCTTGCACAACAGACTGGTTCCAAAGAGGAAAAGAAGTACGTCAAGGCTGTATATTGTCACTCTGCTTATTTAACTTATATGCAGAGTACATCATGAGAAATGCCGAACTGGGAGAAACACAAGCTGGAATCAAGATTACCGGGAGAAATATCAATAACCTCAGATATGCAGATGACACCACCCTTATGGCAGAAAGTGAAGAGGAACTAAAAAGCCTCTTGATGAAAGTGAAAGTGGAGAGTGAAAAAGTTGGCTTAAAGCTCAACATTCAGAAAATGAAGATCATGGCATCCGGTCCCATTACTTCATGGGAAATAGATGGGGAAACAGTGGAAACAGTGTCAGACTTTATTTTTCCAGGCTCCAAAATCACTGCAGATGGTGATTGCAGCCATGAAATTAAAAGACGCTTACTCCTTGGAAGAAAAGTTATGACCAACCTAGATAGTATATTGAAAAGCAGAGATACTACTTTGCCAACAAAGGTCCATCTAGTCAAGGCTATGGTTTTCCCAGTGGTCATGTATGGATGTGAGAATTGGACTGTGAAGAAAGCTGAGTCACAAAGAATTGATGCTTTTGAACTGTGGTATTGCAGAGGACTCTTGAGAGTCCCTTGGACTGCAAGGAGATCTAACCAGTCCATTCTAAAGGAGATCAGTCCTGGGTGTTCTTTGGAAGGACCGATGCTGAAGCTGAAACTGCAATACTTTGGCCACCTCATGCGAAGAGTTGACTCATTGGAAAAAACTCTGATGCTGGGAGGGATTGGGGGCAGGAGGAGAAGGGGATGACAGAGGATGAGATGGCTGGATGGCATCACCAACTCGGTGGACAGGAGTTGAGTGAACTCTGGGAGTTGGTGAAGGACAGGGAGCTCTGATGTGCTGTGATTCATGGGGTTGCAAAGAGTCAGACACGACTGAGCGACTGAACTGAACTGATATTCTTGCAGCCAAACATGGAGAAGCTGTATACAGTCAGCAAAAACAAGACTGGGAGCTGACTGTGGCTCAGATCATGAACTCTTTATTGCCAAGTGAAAAGTGAAAGTGAAAGTCGCTCAGTTGTGTCTGGCTCTTTGTGAGCCCATTGACTATACATTCCAAGGAATTTTCCAGGCCAGAATACTGGAATGGGTAGGGTAACCTTTCCTTTCTCCAGGGGATCTTCCGAACCAAGGGACGAAACCCAGGTCTCCCACATTGCAGGCAGATTCTTTACCAGCTGAGCCACAAGGGAAGTCCCCTATTGCCAAATTCAGACTTAAAGAATGTAGGGAAAATCACTAGACCATTCAGGTATGACCTAAATCAAATCCCTTAAGATTATACAGTGGAAATGACAAAGAGATTCAAGGGATTAGATCTGATAGATTGCCTGAAGAACTATGGATGGAGGTTTGTGACATTGTACAGGAAGCAATGAGCAAAACCATCCCCAAGAAAAGAAATATAAAAAGGCAAAATGGTTGTCTGAGGAGGCCTTATAAATAGCTGAGAAAAGAACAGAGGCTAACGGCAAAGGAGAAAAGGAAAGATAGGCTGATTTGAATGCAAAGTTCCAAAGAATAGCAGAAGAGATAAGAAAGCCTTCCTTAGTGATCAACACAAAGAAAAGGAGGAAAGCAATAGAATGGAAAAGAACAGAGATCTCTTCAAGAAAATTACAGATACCAAGGGAACACTTCATGCAAAGATGGGCTCAATAAAGGACAGGAATTGTAAGGACGTAACAGAAGCAGAAGATATGAGGAAATGGTGGCAAGAATACACAGAAGAACTATACAAAAATGATCTTCATGACGCAGATAACTGCGATGGTGTGATCACTTACCAAGAGCTGGACATCCTGAAATGTAAAGTCTAGTGGGCCTTCAGATCAGATCAGATCCGTCGCTCAGTCGTGTCTGACTCTTTGCGAACCCAAGAATCGCAGCACGCCAGGCCTCCCTGTCCATCACCAACTCCCGGAGTTCACTCAGACTCGTGTCCATCGAGTCAGTGATGCCGTCCAGCCATCTCATCCTCTGTCGTCCCCTTCTCCTCCTGCCCAAAATCCCTCCCAGCAGCAGAGTCTTTTCCAATGAATCAACTCTTCCCATGAGGTGGCCAAAGTATTGCAGTTTCAGCTTTAGCATCATTCCTTCCAAAGAAATCCCAGGGCTGATCTCCTTCAGAATGGACTGGTTGGATCTCCTTGCAGTCCAAGGGACTCTCAAGAGTCTTCTCCAACACCACAGTTCAAAAGCATCAATTCTTCGGCACTCAGCCTTCTTCACAGTCAAACTCTCACATCCATACATGACCACTGGAAAAACCGTAGCCTTGACCAGACGGACCTTTGTTGGCAAAGTAATGTCTCTGCTTTTGAATATACTATCTAGGTTGGTCATAACTTTCCTTCCAAGGAGTAAGTGTCTTTTAATTTCATGGCTGCAATCACCATCTGCAGTGATTTTGGAGCCCGGAAAAATAAAGTCTGACACTGTTTCCACTGTTTCCCCATCTATTTCCCATGAAGTGATGGGACCGGATGCCATGATCTTCGCTTTCTGAATGTTGAGCTTTAAGCCAACTTTTTCACTCTCCACTTTCACTTTCATCAAGAGGCTTTTTAGTTCCTCTTCACTTTCTGCCATAAGGGTGGTGTCATCTGCATATCTGAGGTTATTGATATTTCTCCCGGTAATCTTGATTCCAGCTTATATTTCTCCCAGTTCAGCATTTCTCATGATGTACTCTGCATATAAGTTAAATAAACAGGGTGACAATATACAGCCTTGACGTACTCCTTTTCCTATTTGGAACCAGTCTGTTGTTCCATGTCCAGTTCTAACTGTTGCTTCCTGACCTGCATACAGATTTCTCAAGAGGCAGGTCAGGTGGTCTGGTATTTCCATCTCTTTCATAATTTTCCACAGTTTATTGTGATCCACACAGTCAAAGTCTTTGACATAGTCAATAAAGCAGAAATAGATGTTTTTCTGGAACTCTCTTGCTTTTGTGATGATCCAACGGATGTTGGCAATTTGATCTCTGGATCCTCTGCCTTTTCTAAAACCAGCTTGAACATCAGGAAGTTTGCGGTTCACGTATTGCTGAAGCCTGGCTTGGAGAATTTTGAGCATTACTTTACTAGCGTGTGAGATGAGTGCAATTGTGCTGTAGTTTGAGCGTTCTTTGGCATTGCCTTTCTTTGGGATTGGAATAAAAACTGACCTTTTCCAGTCCTGTGGCCACTGTTGAGTTTTCCAAATTTGCAGGCATATTGAGTGCAGCACTTTCACAGCATCAGCATCATCTTTCAGGATTTGGAATAGCTCAACTGGAATTCTATCACCACCACTAGCTTTGTTCATAGTGATGCTTTCTAAGGCCCACTTGACTTCACATTCCAGGATATGTGGCTCTAGGTCAGTGGTCACACCATCGTGATTATCTGGGTCGTGAAGATCTTTTTTGTACAGTTCTTCTGTGTATTCTTGCCATCTCTTCTTAATATCTTCTGCTTCTGTTAGGTCCATACCATTTCTGTCCTTTATCGAGCCCATCTTTGCATGAAATGTTCCTTTTGTATCTCTGATTTTCTTGAAGAGATCTCTAGTCTTTCCTATTCTGTTGTTTTCCTCTATTTCTTTGCATTGGTCGCTGAAGAAGGCTTTCTTATCTCTTCTTGCTATTCTTTGGAACTCTGCATTCAGATGTTTATATCTTTCCTTTTCTCCTTTGCTTTTTGCTTCTCTTCTTTTCACAGCTATTTGTAAGGCCTCCCCAGACAGCCATTTTGCTTTTTTGCATTTCTTTTCCACGGGGATGGTCTTGATCCCTGTCTCCTGTAGAATGTCACGAACCTCATTCCATAATTCATCAGGCACTCCATCTATCAGATCTAGGCCCTTAAATCTATTTCTCACTTCCACTGTATAATCATAAGGGATTTGATTTAGGTCATACCTGAATGGTCTAGTGGTTTTCCCTACTTTCTTCAATTTAAGTCTGAATTTGGCAATAAGGAGTTCATGGTCTGAGCCACAGTCAGCTCCTGGTCTTGTTTTTGCTGACTGTATAGAGCTTTTCCATCTTTGGCTGCAAAGAATATAATCAATCTGATTTCGGTATTGACCATCTGGTGATGTCCATGTATAGTCTTCTCTTGTGTTGTTGGAAGAGGGTGTTTGTTATGACCAGTTCATTTTCTTGGCAAAACTCTATTAGTCTTTTCCCTGCTTCATTCCGTATTCCAAGGCCAAATTTGCCTGTTACTCCAGGTGTTTCTTTTTTTTTTTTTAACTTTACAAATTGTATTAGTTTTGCCAAATATCAAAATGAATCTGCCACAGGTATACATGTGTTCTCCATCCTGAACCCTCCTCCCTCCTCCCTCCCCGTACCATCCCTCTGGGTCATCCCAGTGCACTAGCCCCAAGCATCCAGTATCGTGCATCGAACCTGGACTGGCAACTCGTTTCATACATGATATTTTACATGTTTCAAAGCCATTCTCCCAAATCTTCCCACCCTCTCCCTCTCCCACAGAGTCCATAAGACTGTTCTATACATCAGTGTCTCTTTTGCTGTCTTGTACACAGGGTTATTGTTAGCATCTTTCTAAATTCCATATATATGCGTTAGTATACTGTATTGGTGTTTTTCTTTCTGGCTTACTTCACTCTGTATAATAGGCTCCAGTTTCATCCACCTCATTAGAACCGATTCAAATGTATTCTTTTTAATGGCTGAGTAATACTCCATTGTGTATATGTACCACTGCTTTCTTATCCATTCATCTGCTGATGGACATCTAGGTTGCTTCCATGTCCTGGCTATTATAAACAGTGCTGCAATGAACATTGGGGTACACGTGTCTCTTTCCCTTCTGGTTTCCTCAGTGTGTATGCCCAGCAGTGGGATTGCTGGATCATAAGGCAGTTCTATTTCCAGTTTTTTAAGGAATCTCCACACTGTTCTTCATAGTGGCTGTACTAGTTTGCATTCCTACCAACAGTGTAAGAGGGTTCCCTTTTCTCCACACCCTCTCCAGCATTTATTGCTTGTAGACTTTTGGATCGCAGCCATTCTGACTGGTGTGAAATGGTACCTCATAGTGGTTTTGATTTGCATTTCTCTGATAATGAGTGATGTTGAGCATCTTTTCATGTGTTTGTTAGCCATCTGTGTGTCTTCTTTGGAGAAATGTCTATTTAGTTCTTTGGCCCATTTTTTGATTGGGTCATTTATTTTTCTGGAGTTGAGCTGTAGGAGTTGCTTGTATATTTTTGAGATTAGTTGTTTGTCAGTTGCTTCATTTGCTATTATTTTCTCCCATTCTGAAGGCTGCCTTTTCACCTTGCTAATAGTTTCCTTTGATGTGCAGAAGCTTTTAAGTTTAATTAGGTCCCATTTGTTTATTTTTGCTTTTATTTCCAATATTCTGGGAGTTGGGTCATAGAGGATTCTGCTGTGATTTATGGTGGAGAGTGTTTTGCCTATGTTCTCCTCTAGGAGTTTCATAGTTTCTGGTCTTACGTTTAGATCTTTAATCCATTTTGAGTGTACTTTTGTGTATGGTGTTAGAAAGTGTTCTAGTTTCATTCTTTTACAAGTGGTTGACCAGATTTCCCAGCACCACTTGTTAAAGAGATTGTCTTTAATCCATTGTATATTCTTGCCTCCTTTGTCAAAGATAAGGTGTTCATATGTGCATGGATTTATCTCTAGGCTTTCTATTTTGTTCCATTGATCTATATTTCTGTCTTTGTGCCAGTACCATACTGTCTTGATGACTGTGGCTTTGTAGTAGAGCGTGAAGTCAGGTAGGTTGATTCCTCCAGTTCCATTCTTCTTTCTCAAGATAGCTTTGGCTATTCGAGGTTTTTTGTATTTCCATACAAATTGTGAAATTATTTGTTCTAGCTCTGTGAAGAATACCGTTGGTAGCTTGATAGGGAGTGCATTGAATGTATAAATTGCTTTGGGTAGTATACTCATTTTCACTATATTGATTCTTCCAATTCATGAACATGGTATATTTCTCCATCTATTAGTGTCCTCTTTGATTTCTTTCACCAGTGTTTTATAGTTTTCTATATATAGGTCTTTAGTTTCTCTAGGTAGATATATTCCTAAGTATTTTATTCTTTCCGTTGCAATGGTGAATGGAATTGTTTCCTTAATTTCTCTTTCTGTTTTCTCATTATTAGTGTATAGGAATGCAAGGCATTTCTCTGTGTTGATTTTATATCCTGCAACTTTACTATAATCATTGATTAGTTCTAGTAATTTTCTGGTGGAGTCTTTAGGGTCTTCTATGTAGAGGATCGTGTCATCTGCAAATAGTGAGAGTTTTACTTCTTCTTTTCCAATTTGGATTCCTTTTATTTCTTTTTCTGCTCTGATTGCTGTGGCCAAAACTTCCAAAACTATGTTGAATAGTAATGGTGAAAGTGGGCACCCTTGTCTTGTTCCTGACTTTAGAGGGAATGCTTTCAATTTTTCACCATTGAGGATGATGTTTGCTGTGGGTTTGTCATAAATAGCTTTTATTATGTTGAGGTATGTTCCTTCTATTCCTGCTTTCTGGAGAGTTTTTATCATAAATGGATATTGAATTTTGTCAAAGGCTTTCTCTGCATCTTTGACTCCAGGTGTTTCTTGACTTCCTACTTTTGCATTCCAGTCCCCTATAATGAAAAGGACATCTTTTTTGGGTGTTAGTTCTAAAAGGTCTTGTAGGTCTTCATAGAACTGTTCAACTTCAGCTTCTTCAGCGTTACTGGTTGGGGCATAGACTTGGATTACTGTGATATTGAATGGTTTGCCTTGGAAACGAACAGAGACCATTCTGTCATTTTTGAGATTGCATCCAAGTATTGCATTTCGGACTCTTTTGTTGACCATGATGGCTACTCCATTTTTTCTGAGGGATTCCTGCCCGCAGTAGTAGATATAATGGTCATCTGAGCTAAATTTACCCATTCTAGTCCATTTCAGTTCGCTGATTCCTAGAATGTCGACATTCACTCTTGCCATCTCTTGTTTGACCACTTCCAATTTGCCTTGATTCATGGACCTGACATTCCAGGTTCCTATGTAATATTGCTCTTTACAGCATCAGACCTTGCCTCTATCACCAGTCACATCCACAACTGGGTATTGTTTTTGCTTTGACTCCATCCCTTCATTCTTTCTGGAGTTATTTCTCCACTGATCTCCAGTAGCATATTGGGCACCTACTGACCTGGGGAGTTTCTCTTTCAGTACCCTATCATTTTGCCTTTTCATACTGATTATGGGTTTCTCAAGGCAAGAATACTGAAGTGGTTTGCCATTCCCTTCTCCAGTGGACCACATTCTGTCAGATCTCTCCACCATGACCTGCCCATCTTGGGTTACCCCCAGGCATGGCTTAGTTTCATTGAGTTAGACAAGGCTGTGGTCCTAGTGTGATTAGATTGACTAGTATTCTCTGAGTATGGTTTCAGTGTGTTTGCCTTCTGATGCCCTCTTGCAACACCTACCGTCTTACTTGGGTTTCTCTTACTTTGGGCGTGGGGTATCTCTTCACGGCTGCTCCAGCAAAGCGCAGCCATTGCTCCTTACCTTGGACAAGGGGTATCTCCTCACCGCCGCCCTTCCTGCCCTTCAACGTGGGACAGCTCCTCTAGGCCCTCCTGCGCCCGTGCAGCCACAGCTCCTTGGACCTGGGGTTGGTTCTCCCGGCCACGGCTCCGGCCTCTGGCATGGGGTAGCTCCTCCTGGCCACCGCCCCAGACCTCGGACGCGGGGTAAGTCCTCTCGTCTCCACCCCTGACCTCGGACGCGGGGTAGCTCCTCTCGGCCCTGTGACGACCGGCGCGCTAAGCGCGGCCGAGAGGAGCCACCCCACGTCCAAGGTCAGGGGCAGAAGTCAGGAGGACCCCATGCCCGAAGGGCGGCGGCCAAGAGGAGTTACCCCACGACCCAGGTCAGGGGCAGCGGCGAGAGTACCAGTGGGCCTTAGGAAGCATCATTACAAACAAAGCTAGTGGAGGTGATGGAATTCCAGTTGAGCTATTTCAAGTACTAAAAGATGATGCTGTGAAAGTGCTGTACTCAAGATGCCAGCAAATTTGGAAAACTCAGCAGTGGCCACAGACCTACAAAAGGTCAGTTTTTATTTCAATACCAAAGAAGGGCAGCACCAAAGAATGTTCAAACTACCACACAGTTGGACTCATCTCACATGCTAGTAATGTTCAAAATTCTCCAATCCAGGCTTCAACAGTAGGTAAACCGTGTACTTCCAGATGTTCAAGATGAATTTAGAGAAGGCAATGGCACCCCACTGCAGTACTCTTGCCTGGAAAATCCCACAGACAGAGGAGCCTGGTAGGCTGCAGTCCATGGGGTCGCTAAGAGTCGGACATGACTGAGTGACTTCACTTTCACTTTTCTCTTTTCATGCACTGGAGAAGGAAATGGCAACCCACTCCAGTATTCTTGCCTGGAGAATCCCAGAGACGACGGAGCCTGGTGGGCTGCCATCTATGGGGTCGCACAGAGTCGGACACTACTGAAGCAACTTAGCATAGCATAGCATAGAAAAGGCAGAGGAATCAGAGATCAAATTGCCAAGATTCATTCAGTCATGGAGAAAGCAAGAGAATCCCAGAAAAACATCCACTTCTGCTTGAAGTGAAGTGAAAGTCGCTCAGTTGTGTCTGACTCTTTGTGACCCCATGGACTATACAGTCCATGGAATTCTTCAGGCCAGAATACTGGAGTGGGTAGCCTTTCCCTTCTCCAGGGGATCTTCCCAACACAGGAATCGAACCAGGGTCTCCTGCATTACAGGTGGATTCTTTTACCAACTGTTCTGTCAGAGAAGTAGATCACAGTAAACTGTGGAAAACTCTTCAAGAGATGGGAATACCAGACCACCTTAACTGCCTCCTGAGAAATCTGTATGCTGTCAAGAAGCAACAGTTAGAACTGGACATGGAACAACAGACAGGGAAAGTAGTACATCAAGGCTGTATATTGTCACCCTGCTTATTTAACTTCTACGCAGAGTACATCATGCAAAGTGCTGGGCTGGATGAAGCACAAGTTGGAATCAAGGTTGCAGGGAGAAATATCAGAAATATCAGAAAAATCAGAAACCTCAGATATGCAGATGACACCACCTGTATGGCAGAAAGTGAAGAGGAACTAAAAAGCCTCTTGATGAAAGTGAAAGAGGAGAGTGAAAAACCTGGCTTAAAACTCAACATTCAAAAAACTAAGATCATGGCATCCGGTCCCATTACTTCATGGCAGTAGATGGGGAAACAGTGGAAACAGAGAGCTTATTTTCTTGGGCTCCAAAATCACTGCAGATGGTGATTGCAGCCATGAAATTAAAAGACACTTGCTGCTTGGAAGAAAAGCTATGAGGAACCTAAACACCACATTAAAAAGCAGAGACATTGCTGACAAAGATCCATCTAGTCAAAGCTATGGTTTTCCAGTAGTCATGTATGGATGTGAGAGTTGGACTATACAGAATGGTGAACACTGAAGAATTGATGCTTTTGAACTGTGGTGTTGGAGAAGACTCTGGAACGTCTCTTGGACAGCAAGGAGATCAAATCAGTCAATCCTAGAGGAAATCAGTTCTGAATATTCATCGGAAGGACTGATGCTGAAGCTGAAACTCCGATATTTTGGCCACCTAATGCAAAGAACTGACTCACTGAAAAAGACTCTGATGCTGGGAAAGATTGAAGGCGGGAGGAGAAGGGGCTGACAGAGGATGAGATGGTTGGATGGCATCACTGACTGCATGGACATGAGTTTGAGCAAGCTCAGGAATTTGGTGATGGTCAGGGAAGCCTGGCGTGCTGTAATCCATGGAGTCACAGAGTCAGACTCGACTGAGGGACTGGACTTAACACCTCTAATAGCCTATAGGAGTTCAGACCTTCCAGTGGTTCCTCATAACTCTTAACCCACATTAAGGCTAGCCATCTTCTTTAATCTTACGCAAACTCTGACCCCTTCCAGAAGCCCCTCTTTTCTCATATGTTCTGGAACTCATGATCTGTAATATTTCCCGAGAATAGCTGCAAACCAACCGTATTATGGTATTGAACTCCCAAGTCTGCAGTCATTTTATAGTTAATTGTGTTATCTTCGAAGATTTTTCAACAGAGTGACATAATCCAATCTTTGCAAAGATTTTGGTGTGCAAGATTTGGTGTGCAGCTACCCGTTTTGAGGCATGAGAGGCGGGAGGACCTGACTTGGCATGAAGCACAGTGACAGTAAAGGAAGCCACTGAGGTTAAAGTGGCAAAGCTTCATGTCTAGTAAACAATGGCCTGGTATCTGAAGACTTCGGTTCCTGGGCATGGTGCTATCAGTCTCGCAGTGTTGCTGGTGTCTTCCCCAAGTGTAGGGAAGGAATGACACTACCTCGCAGGGTCACAGAGGGGAGCGAGGGGATAAAACTGGCTGCGTGCTCAGCACTGTGTCTGCCAACAGGGTAAAGCGCGCCAATCCTGTTTTCTATTAAGAAAAAGCGGGAGGAGATTATACTATCCACATCCCAGAGATTGCCGTTAGTGGTGAGCCTAAGTACCAGGCCTGCTGTTCACTCCCCTTACCCCTACGGGGGAAAGACCCGAAGAAACTGGCAGGGAGGGTGTGTTACAGAGAGTCCGCTCCCAGGCCTCTCCGCAATCCACCCCCAGCCCCAAAGCTCCTCCAGCCGAGAGCTGTTGCCGGGGCCCGGGCGCCGCCCAACTCCAGCGCAGGCCAATGGTAGCGCGGCCTGGGCACCGCCCAGCCTCAGTGAAGGCCTATAGCGGCGCGGCACGGGCACCGCCCTGATTCTCCTCCGGCCAATAGCGGCATGGCCCGGTGCGGGGGACTGCCTCCACCGGGCGGGTAGGTGGAGAGGCGGTCACCGGCTCCGCCTCACTCCCCTCTGACCCGGTGTCTCGTCTCTCTCTCTTCCTGTTCCAAACCACGTGGACGCGCCGGGGGCTGCGGGAGGGAACCCAGGCCGCCCCTGCCGCTGTCGCCGCTACTGCCATACCGCGACCCCCTCGCCCATCCGAAGTCGCCTCGTCCCTGCTGCCCGCGGCTTTGCGGAGGGCGTGCACATGGCGAGCCAGGCGCACTCCCTCAGCTACTCAGGCTGCAACTTCTTGCGCCAGCGTCTGGTCCTGTCCACTCTGAGCGGGCGCCCAGTCAAAATCCGAAAGATTCGGGCCAGAGATGACAACCCCGGCCTCCGAGGTAACTCCAGGGCGCGCAGCTCGCAGGGTGGGCGCAGGGCCCGAGGGGAGACCGCGCTCTTGCCCTGGGGTCCGGGAGGCAGGGAGCCTCCGGGTTCCGTGGGCGCGTAGGGGGCTCGCAGCGCGTCGCCCCCACACCAGAACGCGCTTGAGGTTGTGGGGAGGCGGGGTCGCGCCCCGAGGACTGAGCTCTGGTGCGCGCGGCGCTCTGCGTCTCCCAGGCGCTGGTAGTAAACAGCTACACGTTTTCCAGCACTATGTGTTGCAACATATCCCAGGCATCGCCCCCTCGTTTGTCTTGAGTCTCTCTTGCTCTCGCTATTAACCTCTCAAAAGAGAGAAACAGTTTGTTGGACCGACATGTGGTGAATGGGCAGATGAAAAGACGGAGAGAGATGTGGAGAGAGCGAAGTACCACTGGTTGGTATTGTCCCCTGTCCCAAAACAGGTCTCAGAAGCAGATGTCCCCTTGGTCGCCACCGGCTGTCCGTGTCGCCATGATTTCTCGGCCGCCCTCACACATCTCCTTGCGTGTGGATTAAAGAATTTTTTAAAATTCTTTGTTTATTTTCAGCCGTGACTGTGATTGGTTTGTGCAGGACAGAAGCTTTGAGATAAATTTTTAACAGTCATGGGCCTAATTGCCTTGACTTTAGTAAAGGGTTGGTGACAAGTGCTAAACTATAGGCTTCAGAGCTCTCTTTTTGCCCTACAGGGTGAATAGGTGAAAAATAAGGCCCCATTTAAACCCATGTCAGGTTAACAGTGTCCGAATTTCAACTGGTCCCCTGGCATAAGACTCATATATTTAAAAGCTTCTGTCTGGTTATTCCGATTTGGAAAAATCACTTCAAGAAAAAAAGAAAACCTCTCTGCATGTTGAAGGAGAAGAGGGTTTGTGGTTGGTCCTGGGAGCTTTCTGGGCCCTGCTGGTGTGTTTGATTTTGCACTGGTTCCTATACTCGGTGACCAGCCCATTTCATCATCTGTCTGAATGCATTTTCTGGATGTTTCTGCCTCTCTTGAAGGGTGATTGGTTGCACATAAGGGGAAATGTCATGTCATTGATGGAGATAGAAGGTTTGTAAGGAAGGAACCAGATGAACCTCTGTACCATGGAGGGGAACCTGGTGACAGTGAGAAAGGCTTCTGTTGGTACATGATTATTAGTGCCCTCACTGTCCTGAAGAAGTTGAGGGACCGCTAGCATGGTTTTTGCCAGGTGCTCTTCCTCTCAACATTTCTTAACCTTAATTTGGAGTCTGACTCTTGGGTGAAGCAATTGCTTGATTGCTCTACTCTGGCATTCCCTATCAACTCTCCCACTAGCCCCCTATATTAGCCTGCTGCTGCTAAGCTGCTAAGTCACGTCAGTTGTGTCCGACTCTGTGCGACCCCATAGACGGCAGCCCACCAGGCTCCCCTGTCCCTGGGATTCTTCAGGCAAGAACACTGGAGTGGGTTGCCATTTCCTTCTCCAATGCAGGAAAGTAAAAAGTAAAAGTGAAGTCGCTCAGTTGTGTCTGACTCTTAGCGACCCCATGGATTGCAGCCTACCAGGCTCCTCTGTCCATGGGATTTTCCAGGCAAGAGTACTGGAGTGGGGTGCCATTGCCTTCTCCATATATTAGCCTAGAGAACTCATAGCTACCTGGATGTGGTGTGAAGACAGGGTTCTAGGAACACTGGGGATAGCATTTTTAAATAGAAGTACTTTGGCTTCTATTTAAAGTACTCAGTGGTAAAGAATGGTGGCTCAGTGGTAAAGAATATGCCTGCCAATTCAGGAGACGTGGGTTCAGTCCTTGGGTGGGGAAGATTCTCTGGAGGAGAAAATGGCAACTGACTCCAGTATTCTTGCCTGGAGAATCCCACGGACAGAGGAGCCAGGCAGGCTACAGTGTATAGGGTCACAAAGAGTCAGGCAAGACTGAGTGACTGAGCACACATTCATACATTAGCCTGTAGACCTGGGATTTCTAATGGAAATTGTGCCCATGAGATATAATTTAGTGATGTTTCCCTTTCTCCCTCCTGCACTGTTTGTGAGTATCTTTTCACTGCCACACACATGAATGGAGCTTGGGCACTTGGCATTTTCCTGAAAAGATACCAGACTCTGGTACCTAGGGACGGTAGTACTGGTTAGCAGAAGTGCTGGTATTATATGAGGAGCACTCTGTATAGCCTTATTTGCCTTACCTTATTAATATACTAGGGGGTAAAAAGAGACCCTTAATTTAGACCTTCTTGGCTAGATTCAAGGCCTCAGAAATTCTGTAGACATATACTTAATTTCTAAGAAGAGAACTAAGATATATGTATATACATGCATTCATAGAGAGAGAGAGAGAGATATATGTATATATGTCATACATACATATGTAAGTGTATATACATACACACATATAAATACATGTTGCCCCAACACATGATGTGATCATAGTCATATGAGTCTGTAGTAGCTTCAATGGAGGTGTAGCCAATGAATGTCTTATCTGTCATCTGTCCCTTTCTGACTCTTCCTGACTTAGATTCTGAGAGTTAGAAAAAACTCATCATCTCCAATAAAATTTTGCAGCTCAAGTGCAAGAATTATATCTCCTGAAGGTGCTTACTTAAATATCTCCTCTGGTGTGAGCTTTGGAGAGTGGAGGTGGCGTCTCTGGAATAGTCATTCATAAAAGGTTCATTGAGCCCCAGGTCGAGCATAGCTTTGTGGAGGTGTAAACATGAGAAGCTCATTGCTCCATTCTCAAGGAGCTTTCTGAAGAAGAGCTGAGAGAGTGAGTATCCTGAGTAACTTGAGGTAGGAAGTTGTAATGGGGCTCCTCAGAGTTAGAGCAACAGTGTGCCTAGAGGTTATGATGAAGACTCTCTGGATCTTCTGATCTGACCGGATAGGACTGAGATGGTGGCTTTGGGAATTGTTGCTGAAAGAAACAGCTTTTAAGTCAAAAAGTTCTTCATTTTCTTTATTTTGTGGAGGTGTGTACCCTCCGAGGTGGCACAGTGGTAAAGAATCTGCCTGCCAATGTAAGAGACGGAAGAGATGTGGGTTCTCTCTTTGGGTTGGGATGATCCCCTGGAATAGGAAATGACAACCCACTCTAGTGGGAAATTACATGAACAGAGAAGCGTGGCAGACTACAACACATGGGGTTGCAAAGAGTCGGACATGACTGAGCACACAAAGATGATGAATAAACTGTTCATTTGTCATGGTCATGGTAGGTTGGGAGTTGAGAGCTTGGGCTCAGTTAGATCTCTGTTTGAAATAGGGTTCTGCTTTTGCTATTAGCTATTGGAGCTCCTGAGCCTCAGTTTTTTCATCTGTAAAGTGAGGCCATTACTACAACTTCAGAGGGTCATGTGAAAATTAAATGAAATAGTGCTTGAAAGTGCACTCAGCAGAGCCTGGTGTGTAAGAAGAGTAAATATTAGCTGGTTTTATTTTTTGTAACTTCTGTTCACTGGTATATTTCCCTTGTCTGGCATTCAAAATCTGTTCCTGCTTCTATATGGAAAATTTTCAAATATTTAATTGTACCTTCTCTGTTTTCTTTTCAGTCTAAAGGTTTCCTTTTAGGTGATGGCTTCCAAATATTTGTGTGTTATATGTATAATGTAGTGGTTCTTAGGCAGGAGCAGTTTTGCTCCCCGGGGATATTTGGCAGTGTTTGGAGACATTTTTGGTTGTCACAACTGAGAGTCTGCTCCTGGCACCTAGTGGGTGGAGCCCGGGGATGCCCCTAAACATCCCTACAGTGCGCTGGACAGCTCCCCACACAAAGAACTATTCTGTGCAAAATACCAGTGCTGCTGTTGGAAAACCCTGCTCTACCAGACTTAACTGGGCGTCCCAGGTCGCTCCGTGGTAAACAGTCCACCTGCCAATGCAGGAGATGTGAGTTCAATCCCTGGGTAAGGAAGATCTGAAGAAAGGAATGGCAGCCCACTCTAGTGTTCTTGCCTGGGCAATTCCATGGACAGAGAAGCTTGGCAGGCTACAGTTCGTGGGGTCCCAGAAGAATCAGACACACTTAGTGACTAAACAACAGCAACAACTGAATATAATTGTTAAGCTTTTTCTTTTCTTCGTATCCGTAATGACTGGGAATAGCAGCATGAGGTACCAAGAAAACTGCAAACAGATTCAGAAGGGGATGAGACACAGCTGAAATTGTGATTTCAGCTGGATTTGTTAATCTCTTAAATAGAATATTTTTGTCTCCTCTGAACGAGGAATTGTAAATGATGAGAAGAATTTGAATCCCAAAGAAAGAAGATCCTGAAATAGTTTTTATTAATTATGCAGCTACAATGTATAATATTTACTTCACTTTTGAGGAACATGAACAATTATATTGCCTCGTTAGATTCTTTCCATCAGTGAGGAGGAAATAAATATTCTTCTGTTGTTGTTTTACTAAAGGTAAAAAGGCAAAACATGGTTAAGTAAGATAGCTGGTGAAGTTAAATATCTAGTCAGTAACAGAGCCAGAAGCAGACGGCAGCCAGCTCCAGTCGGCAAGGCCTATTCTCCCAACCGACTGCTTGGTGGACTTGAGTGTTCCTCAGATTATAAAGCAGCTGTCCAAAGTGCTTCGGTTTCTGGATTTCACGAGGGCTGTATGCTGTAGGGTTCAGTTGAATTAACATTTTCTGGGTAAAGGTGAGGTCCATATGGAAAGAATTCACAAGAATGATGATTTTTTAAAAGTGGGAATACAGAAATGATGGACTTGGGTAAGAGTCCTGATTTAGCACTTAGGACATGGGATTGCTGCTACCCATGTCCCTGAGTAGGTCACATGTTTGCTGTGAAACTGGAGAGAGGAGTTATTTGGTCCTCGGGGAGTGCTGCACGTGGCTTAACCAGATGAGTTTCTGAAAAAGGAGGGGTAAGTGAAATTTTAATAAAAAGAATCCTTTAAAGTGTGCTGAGGAAACATGCCACATGGAGGTCCTTAAAGGTAAAATGTCTTTTGGCAAACTGATACATTGTTTTGGGGATAAATCTGGGTGTTCATGAATTGGATTTTGTAAAAGGATTGTAAGGGCAAATTATTTTTCTTCTCTGCTCTCAATACTTCTGACACCAGATGTGTGGGGTTTCCTTTCCATACCAGGTAGTTGTCCAGTTCCCAGTGGACATTCACTGCTGCTGCTGCTAAGTTGCTTCAGTTGTGCCCGACTCTGTGTGACCCCATAGATGGCAGCCCACCAGGCTCCCCTGGCCCTGGGATTTTCCAGGCAAGAGTATTGGAGTGAGTTGCCATTGCCTTCTCCGGGACATTCACTGGGTGTGCTACAAATTTAACTCAATTGTGAACTACCTCGGTGGTGATAGCATCAAATCCCACAGGTTAAGGACTTAATCTCAAATCTCAGTCACAAGCCCAGACCATTTATACTTCGTAGCAACCGGTTATAATTCGGGGGTTCCCAAACTCCCTCCTGAGGTCTAATAATTTGCTAAAATTATGTCTCATGAAGCTCAGGGAAATATTTATTTGCATTTACCAGTTTATAATAAAGGATATAAAAGATAAAGATGAGTAGTCAGATGAAGAGATACATAGGGTAGGTCCAGAAGAGTCCTGAAGTAGGGGCTTCCATCCCTGTGGAACGGTGGGGGTTTGTTATTCTCCCAGAATGTGGATTTTTTTTTGTTTTGTTTTAAACTAACATGAAGTTCTCTCCTTGTTCAAGAATTTTTACTAGGGCTTAATCTCCAGGCCTACCTCCATACCACACCACCCCCTGTAGAAGTTGGTAGGATTGAAAGTTCTAACCATCTAATCTTTTGGTTTTTTTGGTGACCAGCCCCATCCTGAGGCTGTCTTGGGGCTCTGCCCTAAGTCACCTCAGCAGCATAAACTCAGGTGTGCTCAAAAGGGACTCTATGAATAGCTTTTAAAGTAGACCCCTGTCACTCTGGAACGTCCAAGGTTTTTTTTTTTTTTAATAGGAGGTCTGTGCTGGGAACAAAGACTAACTATATTTCTTATTATACCACAGGATGTACCTATACTTTATTTCAGTATGGTCTGGGACTCAAAGTTGTTGCTAATTAACTGGAATTGGGGGAGGCCTGGCCACTGTACTAATGATAAGCATAGAGTTTGTATTCCTACCAGTATTGAAGGAATGATTTAATTTCTTTACATTCTTGCCAGCATTTGGTGTCATTATTTTTAACTGTAGCCATTCTAATTAATGTGTAGTGCTGTCTTGCAGTTTAATTTGCACATTCCTAATGACTAATGACCCTGATGCTGGGAGGGGTTGGGGGCAGGAGGAGAAGGGGACAACAGAGGATGAGATGGCTGGATGGCATCACCGACTCGATGCACTCGATGCACCGACTCGATGCACATGAGTTTGGGTGAACTCAGGGAGTTGGTGATGGACAGGGAGGCCTGGTGTGCTTCGATTCATGGGGTCGAAAAGAGTTGGACTCGACTGAGCAACTGAACTGAACTGAACTGAACTGAATGGCTAATGATATTGAACAACATTTCATGTCTTTTGCCATTTTCTAGTAGGATTTTTCTGTTAAGTTTGAGAGTTCTTTACATATTCTAGTCCTTTGTCAAATATGTGGTTTCCTAGTTCCTAGTATTTTATCTCACTCTACAGCTTGCCTTTTTATACTGTAACATGGTCTTTTGCAGAGGGAAAGTTTTAATGAAATAGAATTTATCAAATTTTTCTTTTACTGCGTGTACCTTTGGTGAAAAGTTTAAGAACTGTTTGCCTAGCCCTAGACCTGAAGATTTTCTTTTTTTTTTCCTGTAAATTTTATAGTTTTATATTTTATATTTAAGTTAATTTTTGTATGAAGTTTAAAACTTAGGTCAGTGTTCATTTTTTTGCTTATGAATGTCCAACTGCTCTAGCACCATTTGTACAAGTGGCTATCTTCCATTTAATCCCTTTTTAACAAATCACTTTGTTAAAAAAATATTGGGCATATTTGTGTGGGTCTCTTTCTGGGTTCTCTGTTCTGTTTCACTGACCTTTATGTCTGTCCCTTTGTCAGTACCACACTCTCATGATTTTTGTTGTTCAGTCTCTTAGTCATGTCTGACTCCTTGTGACCCCATGGACGGCAGCACACCAGGCTCCCCTGTCCTTCACTATCTCCTGAAGTTTGCTCAGATTCATGTTCATTGAGTCAATGATGCCGTCCAACCATCTCATCCTCTGTTGCTTCCTTCTCCTTCTGCCCTCAGTCTTTCCCAGCATCAGGGTCTTTTGCAATGAGTTGGCTCTTCGCATCAGGTGGCCAAAGTAGTGGACCTTCAGTTTCAGCATCAGTCCTTCCAGTGAATATTCAGGGTTGATTTCCTTTAGAATTGACTGGTTTGATTTCCTTGAAGTCCAAGGGACTCTCAAGAGTCTTCGCCAGCACCATAATTTGAAAGTATCCATTCTTCTGAGCTCAGTCTTCTTTATGGTCAAACTCTCACATCCATACATGACTACTGGAAAAACCATAGCTTTGACTCTACAGACCTCTGTCAGCAAGGTAATGTCTCTGCTTTTTAATACGCTGTCTAGGTTTGACATAGCTTTTCTTCCAGGGAACAAGTGTCTTTTATTTTCATGGCTGCAGTCACCATCCACAATGATTTTGGATCCCAAGAAAATAAAATCTGTCACCATTTCCACTTTCCCTCTGGTCTGTTTGCCATGGAGTGATGGGACTGGATGCCATGATCTTTGTTTTTTGAATGTTGAGTATTAAGTGAGCTTTTTTGCACTCCTCTTTCACGTTTGTCAAGAGGCTCTTTAGTTCCTTTTTGCTTTCGGCCATTAGGGTGCTGTCATCTTCCTATCTGAGGTTATAGGTATTTCTCCTGAAAATCTTGATTCTAGCTTGTGATTCATCCAGCTCCGCATTTCACATGATGTACTCTGTATTTAAGTTAAATAAGCAGGGTGACAATGTACAGCCTTGATGTATTCCTTTCCCTATTTGGAACCAGTCTGTTGTTCCATGTCCAGTTCTAACTGTTGCTTCTTAACCTGCCTACAGAATTCTCAGGAGGTGGGTCTGGTATTCCCATCTTTTAAGAGTTTTCCACAGTTTGTTGTGATCCACACAGTCAAAGCCTTTGGTGTAGTTAATAAAGCAAAAGTAGATGTTTTTCTGGCATTGTTATGTATATAATATTTGGGTGGGTTGGTCCGTTCAACTTTAGTCTTAATTTTCATGAGTATTTTAGTTATTCTAGTTCTTTGCCTTTTCATATAAAGTTTAGAATAATTTTGTCTTTATAAAAAATCATATTAGGATTTTGACAAGAACTGTGTTAAACCTATATGATAGTTTAGGGAGAGTTATCATCTTTACTGTATTGAGTCTCCTAATCCATAAACATAATGTATCTTTGCATTTATTTAGATGTTAGTTTTCTTTCATCAACATCTGTTGTTTTTAGCATTTAAGTCCTGTACATGATTTGTTGATTTACACCTAAATGTCTCACTTTTTTGAGCAGTTGTAAATGATACCTGATTTTAAATTTTGGCCTCTATGTGTTCATTAATAGTATATAAAAAATACAATTTTTTTTTTTTCATGTTTGTCTTGTGTCCTGCAACCTTGGGCTTTCCTTGTGGCTAAGCTGGTAAAGAATCTGCCTGCAATGCAGGAGGCCTGGGTTTGATCCCTGGGTTGAGAAGATCCCCTGGAGAAAGGGAAGGCTACCCACTCCAGTATTCTGGCCTGGAGAATTCCATCGACTGTATAGTTCATGGGGTTGCAAAGTGCCAGACACTACTGAGTGACTCAATTCCTAGCCCTGCAACCTTGCTAAATTCATTTATAAGTTCTAAATGTGTAGTGGTTTTTCTTTTTTTGGTAGATTCTTTGGGATTTTTTTTTTTCTTAGTTTTCTTTTTTTTTTAATTATTTTATTTTATTTTTTAACGTTACAGTATTGTATTGGTTTTGCCGTATATCAACATGAATCCGCCACAGGTATACACATGTGGACAGTCATGTCATCTATAACTTGGAACAGTTTTATTTCTTCTTTTCTGAAATTTATACCTTTTATTACTGCCTTATTGCACTGAGTAGGACTTCTAACACTATGTTAAATAAGAGTAATGAGACCAAACTTCGTTACTTTGTTCCCTGTCTTAGGAAACAAGTGTTTTGCCACAAAGTATAATGTTAGCTGTATATTTTTTTTAGATTTTTTTTTTTAATCAAGTTGAGAAAATTCGCTTCTGTTTTCTAAGATTTGTACATGTTTATGAATGAGTGTTGTATTTTATCAAATGCACTTTTTGTACCACTTATGTGATCTTGTGATTTCTCTTGTTTAGTCTGTTAATATGGTTTATTTCATTGAATGATTTTCAAATATTGAAGCATCCTTGCATTATGGAAATAAACCCTACTGGTCATGATGTGTAATTCTTTTTTATATTACTGGATTTTATTTTCTAACATTTTGTTACAGATTTTTTCATATATATTCATAAATGATACTCATTTGTGGACTTCCCTGGTGGCTCAGATGTTAAAGAATCTCCCTGAAATTCAGGAGACCCAAGTTCGATCCCTGGGTCAGGAAGGTCCCCTGGAGAAGGAAATGGCAACCCACTCCAGTATTCTTGTCTTGAGAATTCCATGGACAGAGGACCTGGTGGGCTACAGTCCATGTAGTTTCCTATTTTTGTACTCTTAGTCTGATTTTGATAATTTAAATAAGAATATACTAGTTTAACGGAGAAGGCAGTGGCACCCCACTTCAGTACTCTTGTCTGGAAAATCCCATGGACGGAGGAGCCTGGAAGGCTGCAGTCCATGGGGTCGCTGAGGGTTGGACACGACTGAGCGACTTCAGTTTCACTTTTCACTTTCATGCATTGGAGAAGGAAATGGCAACCCACTCCAGTGTTCTTGCCTAGAGAATCCCAGGGACAGGGGAGCCTGGTGGCCTGCCGTCTATGGGGTCGCACAGAGTTGGACACGACTGAAGTGACTTAGCAGCAGCATACTAGTTTAAAATAAATTGGAAACTGTTTCTTTGTTTTCTAGAAGAGATTGTGTAGAATTGATTTTAGTTCTTTAAACATTTGGTATAATTCTCCAATGAAACCATAAAGGCCTAGAGATTTCTTTTGGGGGAGTTTTAAAGAATATATTTTCAATTTCCTGAATGGTTATAGGATCATTTAAATTACCCATTTTGTATGATGAGTTGTGGTAGTTTGTGTTTTTTGGAGAAATGGTCCATTTCATCTAAATTGTTTTATATATGTAGAGTTCATAGTTCTTTCTTATTGTGCTTTTGATGCCTGGAGGTTCTGCATTGATATTCCCTGTTTCCTGATAAACTATTGATTTGTGTCTTTTTTTTTTTTCTGTGTTGCTAGAAATTTGGGATTATTTTCTTAAAGAACCAGCTATTTCACTAATTTTTTCCCCCCATTTTTCTTGTTTTCAATTTCATCTGTCTCTGCTATTTTTATTATTTTCTTCATTTGCTTTGGATTTATTTTGTTCTTTTTCTAAATTGAGGTGAGAGATTATTGGAAACCTTTTCTCTTTTGTAATATAGGCATTTAGTACAATAAACTTCCTCTCAACACAGCTTTAGCTGAGTCCCATGAATTTTCAGTGTGTCATATTTTAATTTTCATTTAGTTGAATATGTTTTTTCTTGCCTTTAAAACTTCCTCTTTGATCCATGGATTATTTACAAGTGTGTTGTTTAACTTCCAAGTGTTGAATATTTTCCCGTTATCATTTTGTTATTGATATAAGTTTGATTCCGTTATGTTTAGGGAACGTGCTCTGTAAATTTCAATTACTTTAAATTTCTTGAGTTTTCTTAAAGCCCCAAGATACCATTATCTTGGTGTGTGTTCATTGTGCACTTAGAAAGAATGTATATTCTGTTCTGTGAGTTGGGTGATATGTAGATGTTGATTAGAATTGCTTGGTGGAATTGCTGAGTTCTTGATTCTGTCAGAACAGTTTTAGCTTCATATATTTTGCAGCTTTGTTGTTTGGTGCATGTAGGTTTGCTCTGTCTTCTTGGTGGATTGACCCTTTGAGTATTATGCAGTGTTGTCCTACTCTGCTTTGAGTAATTTTCTAAGGTGGAGGAAATATTTCAGTGCATTAGGCTTAGAGAGGGGTCGGTTCAGTTCAGTTCAGTTGCTCAGTTGTGTCAGAGAAGGGTCACTTCCTCTCTGTTTGAAGAAAAAGACTAAAACTGAGGAGGTTGGATACAAATAGAATACTTGAAGATGCTAAAAACAGCATAAATCAGAAAAATAAGCTGTGTTTTGTTGATTTCATTTCTTCAAAGGTTTTTATATGAGCAAGATAAAATATCCAGGAAAATTTGAAGGTAGGAGGCAAAAAAAGTAATCTTCAGTGTTGGTTGTTTTAAATAGAGCACCACAGTTCAAAAGCATCAATACTTCAGTGCTCAGCTTTCTTTATAGTCCAGCTCTCACATCCATACATGACCACTGGAAAAACCATAGCTTTAACTAGATGGACCTTTGTTGGCAAAGTAATGTTTCAGCTTTTTAATAAGCTGTCTAGGTTGATCATAACTTTTCTTCCATGGAGCAAGCATCTTGTAATTTCATGGCTGCAGTCACCATCTGCAGTGCTTTTGGAGCCCCCCAAAATAAAATCTGTCGCTGTTTCCATTGTTGCCCCATCTATTTGCCATCAAGTGATGGGGCCAGATGCCATGATCTTCGTTTTTGAATGTTGAGGTCTAAGCCAACTTTTTCACTGTCCTCTTTCACTTTCATCAAGAGGCTCTTTAGTTCTTCTTTGCTTCCTGCCAAAAGGGTGGTGTCATCTGCATATCTGAGACTATTGATACTTCTCCCAGCAGTCTTGATTCCAGCTTGTGCTTCATCCAGCCTGCCATTTCACATGATGTACTCTGCATAGAAGTTAAATAAGCAGGGTGACAATATACAGCCTTGCCGTACTCCTTTTCCGATTTTGAACCAGTCTGTTGTTCATGTCTAGTTCTAACTGTTGCTTCCTGACCTGCATACAGATTTCTCAGGAGGCAGGTCAGGTGGTCTTGTATTCCCATCTCTTTCAGAATTTTCCACAGTTAGTTGTGATCCACACAGTCAAAAGCTTTGGCATAGTCAATAAAGCAGAAAGAGATGTTTTTCTGAAACTCTTGCTTTTTCCATGATCCAGCAGATGTTGACAATTTGATTTCTGGTTCCTCTGCCTTTTCTAAAACCAGCTTGAACATCTGGAAGTTCACAGTTCACATACTATTGAAGCCTGGCTTGGAGAATTTTGAGCATTACTTTACTAGCATGTGAGATGAGTGCAATTGTGCGGTAGTTTGAGCATTCTTTGGCATGGCCTTTCTTTGGGATTGGAATGAGAACTGACCTTTTCTAGTCCTGTGACCACTGCTGAGTTTTCCAAATTTGCTGACATATTGAATGCAGCACTTTCATAGCATCATCTTTTAGTACTTGAAATAGCTCAACTGGAATTCCATCACCTCCACGAGCTTTGTTCATAGTGATGCTTCTGAAGGCCCACTTGACTTCACATTCCAGGATGTCTGGCTCTAGGTGAGTGATCACACCATAGTGATTATCTGGGTCATGAAGATCTTTTTTTGTATAGTTCTTCTGTGTATTCTTACCACCTCTTCTTAATATCTTCTGCTTCTGTTAGGTCCCTACCATTTCTGTGCTTTATTGAACCCATCTTTGCATGAAAAGTTCCCTTGGTATCTCTAATTTTCTTGAAGAGATCTCTAGTCTTTCCTGTTCTATTGTTTTCCTCTATTTCTTTGTACTGATCACTTAGGAATGTTTTCTTATCTCTCCTTGCTCTTCTTTAGAACTCTGCATTCAGATAGATATATCTTTCCTTTCCTTCTTTTGCTTTTTGCTTCCCTTCTTTTCTCAGCTATGTGGAAGGCCTCCTCAGACAACCATTTTGCCTTTTTGCATTTCTTCTTCTTGGGGATGGTTTTGATCACCGCCTCCTGTACAATGTCATGAACCTCTGTCCATAGTTCTTCAGGCACTCTATCAGACTTAATCCCTTGAATCTATTCATCACTTCCACTGTATAATTGTAAGGGATCTGATTTGTGTCATACCTGAATGGTCTAGTGGTTTTCCCTATTTTCTTCAATTTAAGTCTGAATTTTGCAATAAGGAGTTCATGATCTAAGCCACAGTCAGTTCCTTGACTTGTTTTTGCTAAGTATATAGAGATTCTCCACCTTTGGCTGCAAAGAATATAACCAATCTGATTTCAGTATTGACCATCTGGTGATGTCAATGTGTAGAGTTGTCTCTTCTGTTGTTGGAAGAAGAACATTAAGAGACATATCAATTTTATCAAAATATATGGGAGCCTACCAAAGAAAAATTTACCACTCTAAACACTTTGGTAATTAAGAAGAAAAACAACAGAACAATGAACTGAGATATTTAGAAATGGAACAAATTTACAAGCCAAAAACGAAATGAAAATATTTTAAAGGAAGAGATAAACAAAATGGAAAATAGCAAAAGACATCAAGTTAATTCATTAAAAAAATACAAAACAAATCAATAGACTCATTCATTTGTAAAAGGAAAGAAAGTATGAATTAATAAAATAAAAAATGTAATTAATGTAAAAGATCAAGAACATTTGTGGTAGACTATTCTCTATTATTTACTGATACATTTGGAATTGACATAGTTATGTAAAAAGATAACAAATCAAAATAGATAAAATGAAATTTTTAAAGACACCCAAAGATAAAACCAAAACAAAAGGAATGCAAAAATTCACCAAGTAATATATAGAAAAGAGCACTGAAGTTGCTAGAAAATTTCCCCCAATATTCAATGAAAAATAATTCTTATTATTTTACACATTCCAAAGAACAAAAAAGAATGTATAGAGATGACTTCTGGAGAAGGCAGTGGCACCCCACTCCAGTACTTTTGCCTGGAAAATCCCATGGATGGAGGAGCCTGGTGGGCTACAGTCCATGGGGTCCCTAAGAGTCGGACACGACTGAGCGACTTCACTTTCACTTTTCACTTTCATGCATTGGAGAAGGAAATGGCAACCCACTCCAGTGTTCTTACCTGGAGAATCCCAGGGGCGGGAGAGCCTGGTGGGCTGCCGTCTATGGGGTCGCACAGAGTCAGACACGACTGAAGTGACTCAGCAGCAGCAGAGATGACTTCAGTTGTAGGGTACTTAAGAGCACCACACACAAAAAAATTAAATTACAAAATAACCTCATTTAATGAGGCCAAATGAAAAGCCCTAAATAAATCTTTAAAAAATAGATCATAACAAATTTTTAAACTATCCAGTATGATTAGGAAGGGTACATCTCAAGAATTGGCTACAGATAAAACACATGGAAAAGTATAACATAATTAAATGTAAGGTTAAACACAAAAATGAGGGGGAAAAAAATCACATAACCAACTTAACTGCTACTGAAAAGACACCTGACAAAATTGAACGTCCATCTCTCAGTAAACTGTTTCAAAAACCATGAAGAATAAATTTATCAGATGTAGTGGTTTCCACATGAATATAGAAGTTCAAGGAGAACATCTTCATGAGCTTGGTGAAGGCAAAGATTTCCTTAAAAGGCCACAGAAAGATTTATAAATTGGGTTCTCACACACTAGCAAAGTAATGCTCAAAATTCTCCAAGCCAGGCTTCAACAGTACGTGAACCGTGAACTTCCAGATGTTCAAGCTGGTTTTAGAAAAGGCAGAGGAATCAGAAATCAAATTGCCAACATCCACTGGATCATAAAAAAAGCAAGAGTTTCAGAAAAGCATCTCTTTCTGCTTTATTGACTATGCCAAAGCTTTTGACTGTGTGGATCACAACTAACTGTGGAAAATTCTGAAAGAGATGGGAATACGAGACCACCTGACCTGCCTCCTGAGAAATCTGTATGCAGGTCAGGAAGCAACAGTTAGAACTAGACATGAACAACAGACTGGTTCAAAATCGGAAAAGGAGTACGGCAAGGCTGTATATTGTCACCCTGCTTATTTAACTTCTATTCAGAGTACATCATGTGAAATGGCAGGCTGGATGAAGCACAAGCTGGAATCAAGACTGCTGGGAGAAGTATCAATAATCTCAGATATGCAGATGACACCACCCTTTTGGCAGGAAGCAAAGAAGAACTAAAGAACCTCCTGATGAAAGTGAAAGAGGAGAGTGAAAAAATTGGCTTAGACCTCAACATTCAAAAACGAAGATCATGGCATCTGGCCCCATCACTTGATGGCAAATAGATGGGGCAACAATGGAAACAGCGACAGATTTTATTTTGGGGGGCTCCAAAAGCACTGCAGATGGTGACTGCAGCCATGAAATTACAAGATGCTTGCTCCATGGAAGAAAAGTTATGACCAACCTAGACAGCTTATTAAAAAGCTGAAACATTACTTTGCCAACAAAGGTCCATCTAGTTAAAGCTATGGTTTTTCCATTGGTCATGTATGGTTGTGAGATGGACTATAAAGAAAGCTGAGCACTGAAGTATTGATGCTTTTGAACTGTGGTGTTGGAGAAGACTCTTGAGAGTCCCTTGGACTGCAAGGATATCCAGCCAGTCCATGCTGAAGGAAATCAGTCCTGAATATTCAATGGAAGGACTGATGCTGAAGCTGAAACTCCAATACTTTGGCTACCTGATGCGAAGACCTGATTCATTTTAAAAGACCCTGCTGCTGGGAAAGATTGAAGGCAGGAGGAGAAGGGGATGACAGAGGATGAGATGGTTGGATGTCATCACTGACTTGATGGACATGAGTTTGAGCAAGCTCTGGGAGTTGATTATGGACAGCGAAGCCTGGTGTGCTGTAGTCCACGGGACTGCAAAGAGTCAGACATGACTGAGCCACTGAACTGAACTCACATGATTTATAATTTAGGAAAGATGGGATGTATGTAAGGTCAAATTACTTATTATTTGTCACATTCTGCATAATTATATAAAATATGTAAATGCCTTATATATATATTATTTCCAAGTGAGTGAACATCCTTTAATTTATTCTGAGACTTGGGTATATATTTGTAATTTCTACCTTTTTTGGATTAAATGTTGAAAATAGTAAGTCCTAATTTCATGTGTTAATAGTTTGCTGTCTTTTCTTTTAGTTCTGTCTCTGACAGAATTGTAATCACACTGTATATATTACTTAAAATTTGTTTTCCTCAAAATAGTGTGAATATTTTCTTTTGTAATTAAGCAGTTATTTAAAAAATGATGGCTATGTTGTATTATAAAGACCTTTCATAGGCCATTTAATGAGAGCAGTGTTTATTGGTTCTTTAAATTGTATTACAGTACCTTTGTTTTTTTTTTTAATTTAATTTTTATGTATTTTTTAAAAATGTGTACACATGACATGAAATTCAAAACAAACAAAGCGGTTTACAAAGTCTGTCTGTTTCTTTCTCAATCTTCCTTCCGTGTGAAGCAACCAGTGTTGTTGGTTTGCTGTGTTTCTTTTCAGGACTCTTTTTTTCTTTCCATAAATAAGCAAATAGGTACTGTTTCCTTTCTCAGACAGAGGCCATTTGCATCTTACTTTTTTCCCAGTCAATATACTATAGAGATGATTCATATCAATGTATGAAAAATCTCACTAATTTGATAGCTGCTGAGTGTTCCAGTATATAGATGTGTCATAATTTATTTGAGTCATTACAATACTTTTAAGTTGAATCTGTTTCTTGAGATTTGCTCCTTGTTTTTAAAGGGTAGATCTTTGGATTGTATTCCTTTTTTCAGTCCCCTCCTTTAAGAAATGGCTTTTTGCCTTTCTTTGGTGAGGAATGGGTCAGGCTTAGTGCCAATATTGAGTGCCACTAAGTCCTCATGTATGGATGTGAGAGTTGGACTGTGAAGAAAGCTGAGTGCCGAAGAATTGATGCTTTTGAACTGTAGTGTTGGAGAAGACTCTTGAGAGTCCCTTGGATTGCAAGGAGATCCAACCAGTCCATTCTGAAGGAGATCACCCCTGGGATTTCTTTGGAGGGAATGATGCTGAAGCTGAAACTCCAGTACTTTGACCACCTCATGCGAAGAGTTGACTCACTGGAAAAAACTCTGATGCTGGGAGGGATTGGGGGCAGGAGGAGAAGGGGACGACAGAGGATGAGATGGCTGGATGGTATCACTGACTCGATGGACGTGAGTCTGAGTGAACTCCGGGAGTTGGTGATGGACAGGGAGGCCTGGTGTGCTGCGATTCATGGGGTCGCAGAGTCGGATATGACTGAGCAACTGAACTGAACTGAACTGAAGTCTTCTAGAAGTTACCAACCCCTTTAAAGAAATGAAGAACTCCCTTCTTTGGGGGTCTAGGGAAGGGAGGTCATTATGTATGGGAGGTAGTATTTAAGGAATCCTGAAATTAAAGGTCTTAAATGGGACAATTTTGTTGAAAGTGTGAAGTACAATAACATGAAAAATTCATAAAACATAAAAGTAGTTCTCATAGGATTATAAAATGAGCATCCGTGTGATGCCATCCAGGTCAAGAAAGAGAGCATTGTGCACACCTTCACTGACCTGTTTTATTTACCTCTCCCTTCCATGCCCCTAGTGGTAGCCAGTCTCCTGACCATTGTGGCGTTCATGTTGATTCTCCTTATAGCTGTGTAACCTAATTATGTATTCTCAAACCATCTAGTAAAATTGTGCTTTTGGGGGGAACTTCCTCCCTAATGCTCAATATCTGAAATTCTGTACTCCTAGGAGCAGTCTTGAAGAAGTGAGGTGGCAGGGAATCCTACACATCTTGTTTTAACGAAGTTTGAGGCTTCAGTCTGACTATTATTAGGCGAACTTGAAATCTTTTTCGTACCAGGTGATGGAGCTGTATCTTCACTGTTACTAGGATTCAGGAACTAGCTCTGCATTGGGTCTTTGAGGTACGGCTTCTAAAGCACCTGTTTACTGTGATCTGGGGATGGTTTTTGTCTGGAGGTCTTCATAAGTGCTCATTTTCTTCCTACTTGTGTTCCTCTGCTGGACATTTTAAACTGTGTTCATGCTCAAGAGCCCCTGTGGATTGCAAAAAAAAAAAAAAAAAAACACCCTACTTTCAAAGTAATTTTTTGTTTTCTTTTCTTTACTAATTTATAAAAGCTATGGGGTTTATAATCTTGGACTTTATTCATAAATGCTTGTTTGTCTCACCCATTTAGGCAGCCTGAAAGCTTGAGCAGGTCAAGTTTTCTTTTTTTGTGCAGAATACCTCGCATTTTCTATAAACATAGGTAGACAGTGGCATGGCATTAATACATCCTGCCTACATTAAAACATACAATATTCTATATAAAAGACCATAGAAATAATATGTAGTTCAATTTTGTAGCTGACTTAACCTTTCAACTTTCGTGGTGCTACTTCTACGTAACCCAATACATATACAAGTATATATTGAACTGAGACTAAAATTTCATGAACAGCACCCTTACTATGTAACTGATAGTGTTTATTCTGTTCTAATTTCATTAAAGATAAATGTTGACTGGGGACTCATTAAGTCATCTGCAGGACCTTCAGTAAATCAATTGAAAGGTAGTATGATTTTCTAGAGGGGGAGGTTAGCTTTGAGAGATTAAACTGAGTGAGGCAAACCCAGCCCTGGTTTGGTTTTATAGAGAAGGGCAGACTTGGGTTCAAGTCTTCACTGTGCCAGTTGGGCCTTAGCCTTCTGTAAAACTGGAAGCACTTCCTGCTTAGTGGTTATGAGGATTAATATAATGTAAGCATTAACACACAGCTTCTGTTATTAGCCATTATGCCTTATTTCAGGACTTAAGGGAGCTTCTCTGACTTCTAGCCTAGTGCTCTTTGTACAGATTGCAGAATTTGCTGTAACAGGAGTTATGGGACAGCGTTAAGTAACAACAGGTGGATGGGAATTGCTTCGTTGATCTGCTCACCCTTTGGGATCAGTTTAGGTTACTGTTAAGGTCTGTGCTCTCAAACTCTGCTGGTTTATTAGAGGAGTAGGAACTGCCTGACGAAAAAGGCAGTAACAGCCCACTGCAGTACTCTTGCCTGGAAAATCCCATGGATGGAGGACCCTGGTAGGCTGCAGTCCATGGGGTCGCTAAGAGTTGGACACGGAGTGACTTCACTTTCACTTTTCACTTTTATGCATTGGAGAAGGAAATGGCAACCCACTCCAGTGTTCTTGCCTGGAGAATCCCAGGGACGGGGGAGCCTGGTGGGCTGCCGTCTATGGGGTCACACAGAGTTGGACTCGACTTAGCAGCAGCAGCAGGAACTGCCTGAAAGCATCAGGCAGTCACCATGCCTTCAGTATAGAAGACTTGGTCTTCCTGTTTCCGTTCATGGGAGGGATGTTGAAGCTAAAGCTCCGTGTGTGTGTGTGTGTATGTGAAAGAAAGAAGAAGTGAAGTCACTCAGTCACTCCATGTGACCCCATGGACTGTAGCCCAGCAGGCTCCTCCGTCTACGGGATTTTCCAGGCAAGAATACTGTAGTGGGTTGTATGTATATAATATCAATTCAGGAGAACAGAGAACATATCCTTCTGATTCTTCTCTCTGTCTTTTCATATTTCACATTTACAATCTACCCCCTCATGTTTTAGAGAATAACCCAGCTTTTGTATTTTTTTTAATTAATTTTTTTATCGAAGGATAATTGCTTTACAGAATTTTGTTTTCTGCCAAACTCAACAGCTTTGATAACAATTTATTCATAAAAGTAACTGAAGCAATTTTTTTGAAGCATATTTAAACAAAAATTCATATAAAATGCTACTGTGAAGAGAAACCTATTTATTAACATTTGGTGTTTTTTTCTTCTAATCTTTTTCATGCATTAAAAAAGTGACAATAATACTGTATATTCAGGTACCTTGTAATAAAATTAAAAACTGAACTGATTAGAAAGTTCTAGATCAATAAGATGATAGAGGAAGGGAGAAAGGGCACTTTGTTGAATGAGAGAGGCAGTGACCTTTTACTGTCTCTGAGATTGAAGGGTATTCTGCAGCAAGTAAGAGTTTGACTTTAAAACTCTTTCCTGCTTTCTATTCTTTCTCTCATTTGGCACACACTCCTGAGATCAGAACAAATGGGTGTTATGCTGCTGAAATTAATATCCCATTAGATTGCTGGTAGAGTTCCTATGTTTTGGTGGAATACAAAAACTGAGTTGTTTTTAATAGTTCTACTAAACGTACATATGGGCTTCCTAGGTGGCTCAGTGGTAAAGAATCTGCCTGCCAGTGCAGGAGATGCAAGGGACACGAGTTTGATTCCTGGGTTGGGAAGATTCCCCTGGAGAAGGAAATGACAACTCACTCTACTACTCTTGCCTGGGATATCCCACGGACAGAGGAGCCCAGTGGGCCAAGTCCATAGGGTTGCAAAAGAGTTGGACGCTACTTAGCGACTGAACAACAGCAACAGCAAAACATACGAATGCTAGTCAGTGCTTCTCAACTGCTTCAGATTCCTTAGCCAGTGTGCTCACCCAGGTCCTGTGAAGAACCCAGTGTGATGCAGGAAGTAACCTACCCTGCACTGCAGCACTTGGATGGGATCTGCTGTCTGAAAATGACCTAATTGGAGGCCAATCAGTTTTCTTTTCTCCCCACAGATTTTGAAGCCAGCTTCATAAGACTGTTGGACAAAGTAACTAATGGTTCTCGAATTGAAATAAACCAAACAGGTAAGCTCCTTTTCTTCCCATTCCTGAAAGCACTTACATGTACTACTTAAATATTCCTCTGTTACTCACTCTTTTTGATGGTATAAATATTGTATTTGAATGGAAAGACCCAGTTTCCTGTCTGTGATATGATTGTCTGAAGATAGTATGTGATATTGCCAATTTAAGGGACATATACTTGACTTAAGGAAGTGAGAAGAGTGAAAATTTCAGATAAACAGGCAAGCACCTCCTCTCTTTTAAACAATAGAAGTGTTTTATACCTAACTTTATGTACAGCTTTTCAGTGTCCATGTAGCTTATGTTGTCACAATAAAATCTTACAACAAACTCTGAGGTAGCTGTATGTGATGAATTTTAATTTTTTTTATTTTGTCTTTTAAAATAAGTTCATGTAAGTATGTGCAAAAAATGTGAAAATCCCTTCACCTGTTTCCCCTTCCATTCACTCTCCCAGGGGCAGGCATGGGGACTTTGTCCTGGTCTCCTTTGTATGTATTTGCTTCCATGGGCACTTCTGTATCTCAAACCATCAACAGGATCAGGCTGTTCATACTGTTCTGCAGCCAGCTGTTTTTTATTAGCACAGATGTCTCAGGGAATTTGCTTGCCAGGCACATGCAGGTCCATCTCAATTTTTCAGTGGCATTACATTGTATTCTGTTGTATGGATACATGATAACTTATTTGACTGTTCCCTGCTGATAAACATTTAGGTTGTTTCTAGCTTTTTGTCTAGTTTTTTTTTTTTCCTTCTTTTTTTTTGCTATTAGAAACTGTTATCTACATTGTATAGGTGATCATGGCAAACATGCTTTGATTGTCTCCATGAGCTATGTGCCTTTGCACATGTATTCAACAGAGGAAACTGATCTTTTCTATGTGTTTTCTGTTAAGGGAGAAACATGTATTCAACAGAGGAAACTGAACTTTTCTGGTATGTTGGCTCTGTTAAGGGAGAAGACAAGCTTGGCTTTATAAGTGGCCATGGGACTTGATCTGTAGCTGCATTCAGCCATACCTCACAGAGAACAGGTTTCAGGAGTAAACCATCAGATGCCCTTTGCAAGCTATGATTCCTTTAGTCTTTCTTGATTCCTTTACTTTGAAATTGCTGGGGATGTTTTCAGTGGTTTTTATTGGTGATTCAGAGGACAAGAAATTCTGTTGTTTTGGGGTCATATCTGTTGTTTTATGGTCATATCCATAAAACCCGAGACTGTGAGCCACGCAGCAGAGCAGTTCTCCTGGATTCCCTTACCCTACTGCTCTCCACCCGGGTGCCCTTTCCCAATAAAATCTCTTGCTTTGTCAGCACATGTGTCTCCTCAGACAATTCATTTCCAAGTGTTAGACAAGAGCCCAGTTTTGGGCCCTGGAAGGGGTCTGCCTTCCTGCAACAAATGGCGACTCTGGTGGGACTCTTCTTCTCTGAGACCAACATCCTGACCACTCAGGGTACTCAGGGGCCAGCTTGCCTGCCAATGGACCAGACCCAGTGGCTGCAACTGGGACCCTTTTGTCCCTGGTCTCCTCCTGACCTGGACAACTGGCCAGAGTGCCCCGACCGGTAAGGAACAAGAGACTTTATTGACCTCTCTCCCCTTCCCTCTCTCTTTCCTCTCCTTAACCCTTCCTATCCTTCCCCATTTTTCTAGTCCCCCGGTCCTGGACACAGGAATCTGGTCGAAGGGTCCTCAGCATGAGCTGAGGATTGGAGACTGATCACCTCCTCGTGGCAGAGAATTCGAATTCTGGTTCTGGTCTGGTCTGATTTCTGGTAGGGCCGAGTTCCAGTCCTCCCTTCTCTGAAGGCCCAGGGAAAAGTCCCATAATGCCTGGGTATCTGTAGGTGGCAGGAGACGTCTGTAAGGCCACCCCTTTCGCCCCCCTCTCCCGCCTCCTCCCCCTTCTTCTTTCAACCTGGCTTCCTTTCCTCCCTTTGACATCTTTGATGTTAGTACTTGGATCTGAAGTTCTGTGTCTCTATAGGAGGTTTTCTGAGAGACTGTATTCTTATATTTAAGGGCTTCCTTGGTGGCACAGAGGTTAAAGTGTCTACCTGCAATGTGGGAGACCTGGGTTCAATCCCTGGGTCAAGAAGATCCCCTGGAGAAGCAATTGGCAACCCACTCCAGTATTCTTGCCTGGAGAATCCCATGGATGGAGGAGCTTGGTCAGACATGACTAAGTGGCTTCACTTTCACTTTCTACAGCTTAGTTGAGAAATAAGATATTTATATGATCCTGCTTCCTTCCACCTCTTGTGTCTACCCGCCCGCCCCACCTCACCACCCCCCACCCCCCCCCAGCCTTCATTTTGATGATCTGGTTAGTTTCTTATTTGGTTAATTTGCCAGCATAGACAGATTTTAGTGCAGAGTTCAGTGGTTATAGTCTTTGGGAGTTGGGGGCTTTTGGACCTAAAAGATTGTTTTGAGTCACGAATAGTATTTAGAATAACTAAAGTAGAGTTTTCTAACTTTGATTAGAATATGATTCTGATAGTGATTATTGTGATTTTGATTTTTTAATATGGTAAAACCTGTATTTCTTGTGTCAAACTCCCAAGTGCTGCTTTCCTTTTGGTGACTGAACCTAGTTCCTTCCTCTAATGTTAGATTTCTTTATTGGTAAATTGTGCCAGGAGAACTTGGCCAGGGATTATTAGTATCAAAAATATATTGTGTTCATTTCTTCATATCCCCTGAATCATCTAGCATATTTTATTTGGTTTTTCCTCTAATATGTAAACCTAGTATGAAACTTTTTGGATGATATGCATATTTGAAAGAATAAAGAAAGATAAAGTGTTTTCACTAAAGCAGTTCAATAATTTTAGACATTTCCATTTGTTACTATTAAATTAAAATAGTTACTATTAATGGAAATGAGTGCCATAAGTACTTGCCTTCTCTAGGTACCTAGTTTGGTGACTATGGTATTGGGAAATCTGATTTCCTGGGCCTAGAAGAAGCTGATTGCTGGCACGATGATTTCAGAACATCATCTGTAAACCCCGACATTGGCACAATCTGAGAGCATGCTGTTGGGAGACTAAGGTGCCTGTTAGGATATATCTCCTCTGTGCCCTGCTGTGACTCTGGCAATTCAGATGGCTTAGGGAGGGGTTTAATTTATTACTGTTTATTAAATTACACTCACAGTTTATTATTGTTACAAGGACTTGACAGTAATGAGTCAGCTTTTGGAGTGAAGTATGTGGGCTCTCAGGAATGGCATTTTGAATTCTTGGATGCCCTTGCCAGACTTTCCCCTTGGGACTGACTGTTTCATTGCCTTTGTGACACTTTTTTTTTTCCTTCTGCTGACTTTCTTTCCTCTGTTATAAGGAACGACCTTATATTATCAGCCCGGCCTCTTGTATGGTGGGTCCATGGAGCATGACTGCAGCGTTCTTCGCGGCATTGGGTATTATCTGGAAAGTCTGCTCTGCCTGGCTCCATTTATGAAGCACCCGCTGAGAATAGTTCTGCGAGGAGTGACCAATGACCAGGTTGACCCTTCGGTGAGTAGTGAGGCCACACCACCCTGTGATTTTTGTCTCCTGTTACACCTAACTTCTGAGAAACTAGTTCCTGATAAAACACATTTGTTTTGTTATTTACCTTGAAGTTTAGAGATTAATCACTCCAGAAGGCAGATGAGCCAAGACTCATAATCATCAGATTCAGTGACGATTGTTAATCTTCTTCAAGGTGCCTTTCATTGTTATGTCTAAGAACCTTCTGAACAGATGCTTGCAGTCTCATCGTGTTTGACATGAAATATGGCTCTGTTGACTGAAGTTTGTGGGAGTGGAGTTTTCATAAGGTCATGTGACGGTTGAGGCTGAAAGGCAGCAGATCAGAATTTTAGGCAGAGAATAATATCTTCTTGGCATGCTGTAGCATAATCTTGACTTAGGCTTCAACTGTACACTTTAGGACTTTCTTCTTCTGAGAAGAGTTTGCAGATTTAGAGAAAGGGTATAAGGGCAGGGAAGGTATATATGAGCTTTGCCAGTGTGTGAGCATCAGCAAGCTTCTTATTAAGCGTGCTGTGTTTGTGGGGAGGATAGTTTAATGTACAACTAGAGTATTCATTGTGGCTACCTCAGCTGTCTTAATGCCAGTCTGGGATGGGTTTTATTGTATGTGTGTGTGAGTGAGAGAGAGAGAGAGAGAGAGAGAGAAAGACAGACAGGTTGGGGAGAGGGAGATTGATGGATTGGAGCAGGCCTGCCTTAGACCTTTCATAGTGAGGCAACGATCCCCTCCTTTGGATGCTCTGCTGTCCAGAGAAGATATCTTCAAGCTGAGGGCCATGATGTGAAGTTCTAACTGAGGATGCTTGTCTTCACCTTGGCAGACATTAGAAGAAGACCACTGAAGGGGTAGCTTCAGAGGCAGATGTGTGTGGCTTCCCTAACCAGGGAAGACCAGTTAGGTGGTGCAGTGAGCTCCAAAGCAGAGACTGCTGGTATTCACCAGGATGCTGATGAGGTTATAAACATGATTAATGTGTTCTTGGGCAATAAAAGGTTTATTCCTGAATTCTTAAGATTCGGGTACATAAAGTCTTCCCAGGATCCAAAGTAGAGTGCAAGATCTGATATTCTTAACTATATACGAATGCTGCATAAACTGTTTAGAATTTCAAAGTAATTTCAAGTGGTTGCTTATTTCTCACATTTTCCCGGAAGATTGTAGGAAATGGGTTCTTCAGTTAAAAGTAAGAGTGGAGACCTCTACTATTTCAGATTGGGAGGGGGTGGGGTAGGTGCCTTGACTCTTGGGAAAAGTCCCTGAAGCAGACAGATGTTGGCACCATGTATCCCAGTTTTGTATTCTCTTTCTATAGTTGCCAGTGATCTTAAAAGCTGTTATTACTGACAGTACTAAAAATTTACATATTTACATATTAACAATGACAAAGATTAATTGATAGATTCCCTAGAAATAGTATTTTATTCTTTCTAGCAGTATACTAAAAGGCTTTCTTGTAGTTTTCACAAGCTACAGGACTAAAATGACCTTGGTTAGTACCTGGCTCCAGCCCAGGATAAAATAAATACACCTAATCCTGGATAAAGAGTAACTTCTTCAGCCTGTGGCTTCTTCATTTTAAACTTTCTCTTTAATGTGTAGTTTCCCCATCAATTTATGTCCACACCTACTGTCTGCACACAGGGATGAATACGATGAGTTCTGCCCGTAGGGAATGTGGTTTCATGGGGTGAACAGCTGTGAACACAGCCAGGGAGACCACAAGGCTGGATACTCTGGGCTCTGGCAGATGCACAAGCCGAGTGCTGAGGGCTGGGGAGGGCTTTCAAGAGGAAGGGAAGCCCCAGAGTCAGTCATGGTTTTAGGAAGATAGCTGTAGAGCTGAGAGAAGGGTAAATTGCCAAGGTGTCAACCAGTATGAACTTGATGCAGAGGGAAGTGGAAGGGTAGACAAATATGAAGGGCATTGTGGAGGGAGGGGCTTCATAACTCAATAACTAATTGGAGTTGGGATAGGAGGAAGGGGTCACAGGTAACTCCATGATTTCTGTCATAGTTGACTTGAAAGGATAGTGATCAGAAAGAGTTTCACAGGGAAGAGGAAAATTGTGATGGGGTGATAGTTGATGTGTCTGATTTTGGTCCTATTCTCTGGGATATTGATGGGATATCCATGGGGGATGTCCAGTTGGGAATTACTGTTTGGAGCCTCAGATCATCAGGATCTTACCTACTCACATTTCACTCTGTAGGAGAATGAGGTTGACTAGTACCCAGTTTGATCACTGTTGGCTTTTTGGCTCAGTAAGTCTGACAGGTGCTTTTCTCTTGGTCTGCACAGTGTGCTGGTGGTGTTGGTGTTGGTGTGTGTATCTGAGTTGGTTGTTCTTGTTTGAAACCCCAGAGTTTTTCATTGCAGTAGGTTGGCGTGGCTTCTCCACAACAGCAATCCATCAGAGCAGAGTAGCACCTGCCCTCTTGGGAAGAGGCGTGAGAGCTCCATTTGGACACAGGTCTTAACTGACCTCATCATTCATTTAACGTCCCCTTCTAGCCTCAGTGGGCCAGTAGAGTTTTGGCTTCATGGTTCCAGGGACTGAGAATAGATGAAGAAGAGGAATAAGTGTATAAGGAGTGAGTTGGGGAAGAGGAGCTGGAGACAGTGACTATGGAAATAGAAGGATTTGGAGGAGCCAAGGAGTTGAGTTCTGAAAAGCTAGGGATGATCCAAGAGTCAGTCCTTGCAGGAGTTGAGTTGGGATTGGGTAGGGAGATGCAGCAGTGAGAAGTTCTGTTGAGCTTTAAGAGAACAGTATCATTAGGGTGCAAGATCACACACAGGTTCAGAATGAGTAAGAAATAGAACCATAGAAGGTTGGGAGATTCTTCCAGAATGCTAGATGGGATATCCCCTTAAGAGCTGAGGTTGGGAATTTTTAAGTGAGAGAAACTTGCACTCGTTTGTAGGCTGCAATGGAGAAGGAAAAAGTTAAAATGAGAAGGGTAGAAGGGCTTAATAAGGCCACCTACAGATATCCAGAGGATAGAAGCAGCAGTGATGGGATGAGCCTTGTAAAGGGGTAGGGACATTTTGGAGACAAAAAGATAGGAAATGGGGGGAAATTTTGAAAAGAAAAATTCTAGGAGGTCTCCTTTGAGTCTCAGTGATTTGATACTGGTGCCCCCAGTTGATATTTACTGGTGCCAGCAGTTGGCCAGACGGTGAGTGAAGAGTCTGTCCTCTTTCAGGGCTATCCTAGCAGGGAAAAGAAGTAGAGTGAAATCTGCTGTGTCCTGGCCACTTGTTTAGGTGGACCTCTGTCAGTATCCGTATTTATTTGATTCATGAGGGTTAGGTAGATGTTCTTATCACTGTTTCAGAAGGGAACAGGTTTCTTCCCTTTTTCTGTTTGTTGTGGTGTGTGCTAAGTTGCTTCAGCCATGTTTGACTCTTCTGCGACCCTATGGATTGTAGCCTGCCAGCCTCCTCTGTCCATGGGATTCTCCAGGAAAGAATACTGGAGAATATTCAGTTGCCATTTCCTTCTCTGGGGGATCTTCCTGACCCATAGATTGAACCTGAGTCTCTTATGTCTCTTGCACTGGCAGACAAGTTCTTTACCACTAGGGCCACCTGGGAAGCTATGGGTCTGATCATATTTCTACTTGTTGACTGATTGGACTGTAAGGGTGGTGCCTTTGCCTGAGGTTCCACTTGGGTCAGACTTTTGCCTTTCCTCTCTGACTTCAGAGTAACAGATAGGTTTCCTTGAAGCAGAACCCGCAGACCACCCCCACTTTGCTAGATCCAGTGTGTGGAGCTTGAGGAGGTTATGGAACTTTCTAGTTGGGCCCCTCTTTCTACAGCAGGCAGCCAAAGCCCTGAGGAGAGAGCGTCCGGGCCTCAGAGGCTGTAAGAGGCAGAGTGGGGCTCCAGGCCACAGCTGCCTTTCCAGCCCTTGTCCCACCACAGCGAGGGGCCTGCCCTTCGTGTCAGATGGAGAGTGACCTGGGAGACAGGACCACACCTGCAGTTGTATTTGGGCTCCTGACTGGCCCTCAGTCAATTTGACTTCCTCCTATTTGACTCCAGGTGTGGGTGGGATGAACCAGCAGGGGTGTTCTGTTCTCTTGCCTTTCTCTTACCTGGGAGAGCTGGAGGCCGCCTAGCTCCAGGAGTCATGCTCACGGAGCAACCGGCGTCCTTGCAGCCCCCACCTTTTCCAGAATCTGGCTTGGTCTTCTCCCCAGCTGCCCTTCGTACTAGCCTTGACTGAATTCTTCTTGGTTTCAGCAATTCCAAATGCCTATTTTAAGTTTCTGAGTTGTGTGTAGCTTTAATATTTAATTGAAATTAGCTAATCTTTAATGGATTTTCTCAGTAACTGCTTCTGCCCCACCTGATCCATGCTGAACATGTTCCTAGGATACATAGGTCATTTCTACCTCTGGTTAATTTTCTGATATATGAATATTTGGTTGGGGACTGTTCTCTGCCGTAAAGCCCTGTTGGAGTATTGTTCTGTTGAATGTTAGCATGTAAGACTTGGTAGCAACTTGGAGACAGGCAGGCTGAGCTCCTTACCTTAGAGACAAGGGAATTTAGAAATTGAGATTTTCTTGTTTGAGGCCACACAGCAAACTAGAGCCTGGACTGGGACCAGGGCTTTTTCCCAGAGCCTCTGCTTATGCTGCTTGCCCTCAATGCTTCCTGTTGTAGGATCAGCCCCTGCAGGGCTGAGAAACATCTCTTGTTCCATTGGGAACAAGGAAGGGATTGCTCTTGTTTCCCTAGTTGCCGCTGAGACAGCAGTCACTGACTTCTTGGATAACGTGGATTGGAATATCACCTTATCCTCTGTGAGGAATCTGCAAATGAATAAGGAAGGATCGCAGCCCTCCTAGGAGTTTCGAATGAGGAGATGGTAACAGTTGTACTTGACAGTGTCTTGCCATCGACTGTGGATGTCTTCCTTTGCACTTAGGGGTTTTTGTTGTTTGCTGCAGTTTGAGGCTGTCTTTCCTCTGAGGCTCCCGGCGCCTTGTAGAATCACCACCACTTTTAACTGCCTGTGTGTGGGTGTCAGCAGGATTCTTAGGTAGAACTGTTAAGCTGAATAGTTGATTCACTTTAGCCTGGAGTGCCACCAGCTCTAAACGTGAAATAGTCATGTTGAATAAAGAATACTTAAAGAGGCCATGTCTTTGCTTAGTGTTTATACCTGTAAGAATGAGCAGAGGTCTCAGTTTGTTTTCTGCATGAGCCCAGCAGTTTCTTGGTGCTTTTTGCGTGATAGCATGTGATGCTCATGATGACTCATAAGGTAGGTGTGTACTACTATAAATGTGGAAAAGGGGCTCAGAGAAGCCAGTGGCTTATAAAATCATAGTCTTTAGTCGAGAGCAGAGCCAACCCATGCCCTCAGTTGTAAGCCAGCCTCTTTTCTCTTTACCAGACTGCTTCATCTACCAGGAGGCTAAGCCTTAACCGGCTTTGTGGATTCTTTCTTCTTTCAATCTCAAGGTTTAACTAAACTTTTTTTTTTTTTTTCTGAAATTATTCTGCAGGTTGATGTTCTGAAGGCAACAGCACTCCCTCTACTGAAACAGTTTGGGATTGATGGTGAATCTTTTGAGTTAAAGGTACGAATGTCCAGATTGTTGGTGGCATAAATCAGTGTGAAATATTTTCTTACCAACTCACTGGAAGAGCTGTATGGCCCAGTGTGTGTGTGGCACGTTTGAAGTCACCATTATAAGAATTCTTGAACCTAGCATTGCAGACTTTGAGCTGAAAGGGTCCCTTTAGTAATGACAAGAGTAACTGATATATTGCACTTACTTAGTGGTAGTAGACGTTGTCAACATTCTACATACATTAACTCCTTGACTCATAACAACTCAGCCAATAAGTCATGGAGCTGGGATTCTGACCATGCTACCTCTCTGATCTGGATCATTTATTTTAATTTGTGTCCAGAGCCTACCAATCTGAATGTCCCTGAGACTTTTTAGTACTTTACTTTCAAAACCTAGTTGAAGTAATTTAAGCATCTATTTGTTTGCTATTTAAGGGAATTATATCAATCCAGGGTGATAACACTGGATATCTTAAGCTGTTTAGCATCTCTGCTTTTTGAAGGGAAATTACTTCATTTTTATTTAATAACTCAAAACTATTGAGTTTTGATAGACCATTTAATTCCAAAAGAGGAGAAAAGGGTTCTTGGTGGTTAAGAAGTGGGTAAGCTGATGAGCTAGACCAGTCCCTCATTTTAAGGTTGAGGAAACAAGTTCTGGTGGTGAAGTGACCTGTCTGGCTTTGACTGGAACATGCAGGCTCTGTTTCTACTGCTTTTTCTGACACACCACATAGTCCCCTTGCTCAGCATGTGCCCCTGTGGAGCTGACATTAGGTTCTGTTGATCTTGAAGAGATGGACAAGTTGGGTTTGAAAGCCTTCTGCATTCTAATGTTGGTTTTCATTCTTGGTGTACACCAGCCTGGCTGGGTGTCATCCACTCTGTTGAATCCTGACCTCTTCTTTTTCACTATGCCTACAGGTTGTACGACGGGGGATGCCACCTGGAGGAGGAGGTGAAGTGTTTTTTTCATGTCCTGTGAGGAAGGTCCTGAAGCCTATTCAACTCATAGATCCAGGAAAGATCAAACGTATCAGAGGAATGGCGTATCCTTTGCATTAGCTTCAGATTTCTTACTTTTTTTTCTTTGCCTCAGTAAGATAAGAATGACTCATAACAGTTTACTTCTTCCCAGGGTTATTTACATTTCAGACAACAGTTCAGTCGCTCAGTTATGTCTGACTCTGCGACCCCATGGATTACAGCATGCCAGGCCTCCCTGTCATCAACTCCTGGAGCTTGCTCAAACTCTTGTCCCTCAAGTTGGTGATGCCATCCTACCATCTCATCCTCTGTTGTCCTCTTCTCCTCCTGCCTTCAGTCTTTCCCAGCATCAGGGTCTTTTCAAATGAGTCAGTTCTTCACATCAAGTGGCCAAAGGATTGGAGTTTCAGCTTCAGCATCAGTCCTTCCAGTGAATATCCAGGACTGATTTCCTTCAAGATTGACTGGTTGGATCTTCTTGATGTCCAAGGGATTCTCAAGAGTCTCCTCCAACACCACAGTTCAAAAGCATCAATTCTTCAGCACTCAGCTTTCTTTATAGTCCAACTCTCACATCCATACATGACTGCTGGAAAAACCATAGCTTTGACAAGATGGACCTTTGTCGGCAAAGTAATGTCTCTGCTTTTTAATATGCTGTCTAGGTTGGTCATAGCTGTCCTTCCAAGGAGTAAGCGTCTTTTAATTTCATGGCTGCAGTCACCATCTGCAGTGATTTTGGAGCCCAAGAAAGTGAAGTCTGTCACTGTTTCCATTGTTTCCCCATCTGTTTGCCATGGAGTGGTGGGACCAGATGCCATGATCTACATTTTATTAATGTTGAGTTTTAAACCAGCTTTTTCACTCTCCACTTTCATTTTCATCAAGAGGCTTTTCAATTCCTCTTCACTTTCTGCCATAAGGGTGGTGTCATCTGCATATCTGAGGTTATTGGTATTTCTCCCTGCAACCTTGATTCCAGCTTGTGTTTCATCCAGCCTGGCATTTCACATGATGTACTCTGCATACAACTTAAATAAGCAGGGTGACAATATATAGCCTTGACATACTCCTTTCCCAATTTGGAACCAGTCTGTTGTTCCATGTCCAGTTCTAACTGTTCCTTCTTGACCTGTATACGGATTTCTTAGGAGACAGGTAAGGTGGTCTGGTATTCCCAGCTCTTTAAGAATTTTCCTCAGTTTTTTGTGATTTACACAGTCAAAGTCTTTGGTGTAATCAATAGAGAAGAAGTAGATAATTTTTCTGGAATTCTCTTGCTTTTTCTATGATCCAACGGATGTTGGCAATTTGACCTCTGGTTCCTCTGCCTTTTATAAATCCAGCTTGAACATCTGGAAGTTCTCAGTTCACGTACTCCTGAATCCTGGCTTGGAGAATTTTGAGTATTACTTCACTAGTGTGTGAGATGAGTGCAGTTGTGTGGTAGTTTGAACATTCTTTGGCATTGTCCTTCTTTGAGATTGGAAGGAAAACTGACCTTTTTCCAGTTCTGTGGCCACTGCTGAGTTTCCATATTTGCTGGCATATTGAGTGCAGCTTTAACAGTATCATCTTTTAGGATTTGGAATAGCTCAACTGGAGTACTGTTACCTACACTAGCTTTGTTTGCAGTGATGCTCCCTAGGGCCCACCTGGCTTCACATTCCAGACAACAATCTTGGAAAAATCTTAACAGTGAACTTGTAATTATTGGCTGAGATAGGGTATTTTATTATCTGCCTCATCATAACTAGACTGACTGATTGATTCATTTATTTTTTTTGGTTAACACTTAAGCAAACAGTTCCACTGTTTGTTACACTGTCTTGAGGGCTTTGATTTGGGGGCTACCAATGCACTGTAGTCCCTGCTTCAGAAGAGCTCATTGTCTGGTGAAGGAAATGAATGTACAGATACATAATTCTGCTATAATGTATAAAGTGATGTAGATGATGTTCAGTGGGTCGGAGGAACTAAGAGTAGAGTGGCATATTTGTCTGGAAGATGTGAGAGAGCTGACTAGTAATTAATAATATCTACCATTTAGTAATTGCTTATTCTGAACTATGATAATTTATATACTTAATTTATTTTTTATTTTTTAAACTATTGAGATGTGGTTGACATACAAAAAACTGTATATATTTAATGTGTACCACTTGAGGAGTTTGGAGAGATACATATATATACCTGTGAAACCATCAGCCCAATCAGTGCCATAAGTGTTTCTGTCACCTCCAAAAGTTTCTTTTCATCCTCTTTATTGTTTTAATTTTTTGTGATAAGAATACTTTTAACATAAGATTTATCCTCTTAGCAAATTTTAAGTATGCAATATAGGCATTACAGTGTATAGTAAGTGTCTAGGAGAAGGAAATGGCAACCCACTCCAGTGTTCTTGCCTGGAGAATCCCAGGAACAGGGGAGCCTGGTGGGCTGCCGTCTATGGGGTCTCACAGAGTCGGACACGACTGAAGCAACTTAACAGCAGCAGCAGCAGGACTTATTTAGATTCCTCATATACATGGGATCATGTAGTACTTGTTCTTATGTATCTGGTTTATTTCAGATAGCATAATATCCTCCAGGTTCACCCATGTTGCCACAAATGATAACATTTCCTTTTTTGAGGATGAATAACATTATTGAATCCATATACCACATTTTCTTTATCCATTTGTCTGTTGGTAGACATTTAGGTTGCTTTTATACCTTGGCTATTGTAAATAATGCTGAAAAAAAATATAGGAATCCATGTGTATTTCTTTGAGATCCTAAGTTAAGTTTCTTTAGATATATGTCCAGAAGTGGGATTGCTGGATCAGATGGTAGTTCTATTTTTAATTTCTCAAGGAATCACCATACTGTTTTCTATAGTGGCTTCACCAGTGCATGTTCCCACTAGCAGTGTACAAGGACTCCCTTTTCTCCATACCCTCACCAACACTTCTTACTTATTTATTTTTTGATAATCACTGTCCAAATAGGGTGAGGTGATATCTCAGTGTAGTTTTAATTTGTAGTTCCTTGGTGATTAGTGATTATTGAGTGCCTTTCCATGTTTTAGTTTGCCATTTGTATGTCTTTTGGGGAGAAGTGTCTATTCAAGCCCTTTGCCCATTTTTAAGTAGAGTTGTTTGTTCATTTTGCTACTAAATTGTAAGATAAGGTGTGCTGTATCTTTTGAGTGTTAATCATATATATGAATTTCAGACATTTTCTCTAATTACATAGGTTGCCTTTTCACTCTGTTGTTTATTTTGCCTCCTTTTTTTTTTCCTTTTTGGTATTCAAGAAATCATTGCTGAAGCTAAAAGTCTTCCTCACTGTTTTCTTCTCAGAGTTTTACAGTTTAAAGTCTTACATTTGTCTTTAATTCATTTTGAGTTTATTTTTGTACCTGGTGTGAAATAAGAATCCTCTTTCATTCTCTTGCATATAGGTATTGTTTTCCCAACAGTGTTTATTGAAGAGGATATCCTTTCCCCATTGTATATTCTTGGCAACCTAGTTGAAGGTCAAGTGACTAGATATGCATAGGTTTATTTCTGGGCTCTCTGTTCTGTTGTCTTTTTTTTTTAATGTTAGTACTATACCGTTTTGATTTTGGTAGCTTTGTAACATATTTTGGTATCAGGACCTGTGATGCCTTCAGCTTTGTTCTGCTTGCTCAGAATTCTTTGGCTATTTGGAGTCCTTTGTGGTTTCATATAAATCTTAGGTTTATTTTTTCCCTATTTTTATTAAAAATAAATGTGAGATTTTGATAGTGATTGCCTTGAATCTGCAGATTGCTTTGGAAAGTATGGACATTTTAACAATATTAATTTTTCCAGTCTTTGAACATGGCCTGTCTTTTCCTCTAAAGTCTTTTAAAATGTCTTTTATCAGTGTTTTGTAGTTTTTAGTGTGTAGGTCTTTCACTTCCTTGGTGAAGTTTATTTCTAAGAATTTAGGTTGTTTTAAATGCTATTGTAAATAGGATTGTTTCTTTGATTTTTTTTTTGTGGGTAGTTTGTTGTTAGTGTATAGAAACTCAACTGATTTTTGTATGGTGATTTTGTATCATGCAACTATATTGAATTCATTTATTCTAACAGTTTTTTGGGGGGGATGCTGTTCTTTAGGATTTCTACATATAAGATCGTCTTCTGCAAAAAGAGATAATTTTACTTTTTCCGTTCCAATTTGAATGCATTTTCTTTTTCTTACTTAATTACTCTGGCTAGGACTTCTAGTATTATGCTGAATAGAAATGTCAAGAGTGGGCATCTTTGCTTTGTTCTGAATTTTATAGGAAAAGTTTTCAGTTTTTCACCATTAAAGATAATGTTAGCTTTGGGCTTTTCATATATGGCCTTTATTGTGTTGAGGTAAGTTGCTTCCATGCTTAATTTGTTGAGAGGTTTTTTGTTTTGTTATCATGAAAGAGTGTTATTTATCAAATGCTTTTTCTGCAGCTATTGAGACAATGATGTGATTCTTATCCTTCATTCTGTTAATGTGAGGTATCACATTGTTTGATTTGCATATGTTGAACCATTCTTGCATCTCAGGGATAAATACCACCGTGTCATGTTGTGTGACCCTTATAATATGCTGTCGAACTCAGTTTGTTAATTTTTTTGAGGTTTTTTGCATCCGTGTTTGTCAGATATATTGGCCTGCAGTTTTCTTGTATTATCTTTGGCTTTGGTGATCCTAATCTCATAAAATGAGTTTGGAAGTGTTTCCTCTTAGATTTTTTTTTAGAAGTTTAAGCATCGGTGTTAATTCTTCTTTGAACATTTGATAGAATTCACCATTAGAGTCATCTGCTGAAGCCACCTGGTTATGGGTTTTTCTTTGTTGGGAACTTTCTGAGTACTGGTTTAATCTCTTTACATGTAACTGATCTGTTCAAGCTCTCTGTTCTTGATTCAGACTTGAAAGTTTTTATGTGTATAGGGGTTTATTTATTTCTTCTAAGTTGTCTAGTTTATTGACATATAGTCATTTATAATAGTCCCTCATGATGTTTTCCAATTTCTGTGGCGTAAGTTGTTAATATTTCCTTTCATTTCTGATTTTACTTATTTGAGTTTTGTCTTGTCTTAGTCAAGCTAAAGTTTGTCAGTTTTTATCTTTTCAAAAAATCAACTATTTCATTAAGTTTCTTCTATTGTTTTTCTGTTTTATTAATGTCTAATCTGCCAACTGTGAATTTGGTTTCTTTTTCTAGTGTAAAATTAGGCTGTTTGAGATCTTCCTTTGAAAGAATGTTAGCACTTATCAGGCGGTCCTAAGATGGCGAAATAATAGGACAGGGAGACCACTTTCTCCCCCACAAATTCATCAAAAGAACACTTGAACGCTGAGTAAATTCCACAGAACAACTTCTGAATGCCGGCGGAGGACATCAGGCAACCAGAAAAGCACTTATCAGTATAAAATTTCTTAGTACTCCTTTTGTTGCATTCGTAAATTTTGGTATGTTCTGTTTTCATTTTCATTTGTCTCTTGTTGGATCTTCTTTTATCGATTCAGGCACTCTGTGTCTTTTGATTGTGGAGTTTAATACATTTATATTTTATATACTTTATTCTTAACCTCAAAGTGAGTCTGAATTCACTTCTATCCTATTTTGTGGATGTAGAAACTGAGGCTTCAAACACTTAAGGAATTTGCTCCCATATAACATTGCTAGTAATGGTAGAGCTGGGATTTGAGCCCTGTCTCTGTGGCCCATGCCTTTAACCTCTGCTTTTTCCTGTAGACAGGACAGGGCATTTGGACTGAGCTTGAAGAATAGAGGCTTGTAAAGCGGGACAAAGAAGGAGGAGTGCTGTGGACGGAAATGTGGGCCTGTGGAGGGAACAGTGCCCAGCCGTTCTGGGGAGCGGCAGGCGATGTGGTGTGGCCTGAATGCAGGTCACTCAAGGATGTCAAGTGGAAGATGGGATGAAAAGTGAGAGCAGGAGCCTGTGGAGACTGGAGGCTGTGCTGAGGAATTGACCTTCATTCAGAATCAGTAATTTTCTTTTGGAAAGAGAATTTAGAATTTGCACATTAACCAAATAACTCCAGTGGTACAGAAAGAACTTTTGGCTGTTTTTGGCTCATTGTAGAAATTTTGGTAGGTATGAGTTGGAAAACAAAACAAAACAAAAGCACCTCTTCACTGCACTCACTTAGAGGCAGAGATAGTAAGGAATTATCATGCCCTAAAGAGAGCTGGTGAGGGTTGTGTCTTGGGGACAGGTGAGGGCTGCTAGTTTATGAAGGTCTCCTAGAGGCAGGATGGATAGGATGCAGTGATCACCTGGGTCTGTGCTAGAGGAATAGGGAGTCCTTGAGTATGATTTTGATGCTTCTCACTTATACCCCTGAATAGACGTATTTGTTCAGATAGAAACTGCAAATGTTTGGGGTGGGGTGTGGCCATGTGGTTGGCAGTGAAAATAAGTTTAGTTTTATTCATGTTGGGTTTTATGATTCCAGGTAAGTACATGGATAAGTCCAGAAAGGACTTAGAAATTGGGAATGTAGAACTTCCTAGGAAATGTAGGACTCAGGGACAAGGAAAGCTAGAAATGGATGGTTGTGGCATCAGCCACTATGTAGAAGGCAACAGAAGAGGATGGGACCCTGAAAGGTCACTAAGATTTGAAAGCAGAAAGCAACGTTCTTCCAGGAAGGGAGACTAGGGAAAATCAGAGTTGAATGGGGAATAAAGAAATCAGTGATACTTCATTAAAAATAAATAAATTAAAACTACACTGAGATGCCATCTCTCACTAGTTAGATTGGTAAAGAAACTAAAGCTTGACATAATATTCTGATGAAAGGTTGGTGAGAAGGTGAGACAATGTAATTAGTATGATTAAGAATTTGACAGTATCTAGTAAAATTCCTAGACATCAAGGGAGCTGTCAAAGGCTACTAGAGTCATGTCAAATGGACACGGAAGCCAACTTGAAGTGGCTCCTACTAGCCAAAGATGGGACAATCTAACTACCAATAAAAATAACTACAGATCAATTGATTACACATTAAATAAGGTTACATCCACAAATTTATTATGATACTTAAAAAAAAACCCTGTATTGATCATCCTTGGAAATCGACCCATTCTTTTGAAAATCAGTAATAAAAGTCAACCATTTTTTCTGCTTTTCCTATACAAACTGATAAGGGGAAGTTGATGAGGGAAAGTCTCTGTGTATCAAGGTATTGACTCTTTGTTTATGAATAAATTGCAAATAGTTTTTTTCTTAAAAAAATAAAGAGAAAAGAAAATGCAGCTTATTAGAAGCCAAGTCAGTGCCTTAAAGGGCCCAGAGAAGTAAGCATTAGGCCAAGCCGAGGGACTCACAGGAGGCTGCCACTGATAACCCTGAGGGCTCTTTCCAGTGAGTGTTGGAGTCAGAGGCCAGATAACCAGTTCTGGGCTGCAGAGTGATGGGGGGAAATGGTGGCAAGCAGAAGCTACTCTTTCAAGAACTTTGACAGGAAAGAGAATGGAAAGAAAGATATGGTGATAACTTGAGGAAAAGAATTGAGAACATCCCCTCTCTTTAACAAAAAGATTGATGATTGGAGTATTTTTGTAGGTTAAGTAGATTTACGCATGAGAGAGGGAGACTGACAAAGCGAGGTAACAAGGCGATTAAAGCTAAAGCACAGGTGCTAGAGTCAGACAGACGTGGCTCTAATTTTGGCTTTGCCATTCACTGATGTTGGGATTTTGGCCCCAAACTTTGGTTGGCACATTTATCATTGGGCCAGTTTATGACTGCTATGTGGGGCTGTTGATGCTGTGCTGTGCTCAGTCTTGTCTGACTCTTTGTGACCCCATTAGTCCGCCAGGCTCTAATGAAGTTTAAATGGAGTAATAGATGTGTAGTATGAGAAACTGGGCTGGTATAAGTAAGTATTTGGTAAATGGTGGCTGCTCTTGTTTTTATTATTATTTAAGAGGAGATGGATTGAAAATGCAGGTGTATGGTAAGAATGGCTCTAGATGGAGCATTTTGATGATGATTGGAAAGGGGTAGGAGGCATTTTGAATTTTTACTGAGTTAGGATGGGTTCCAGGGTGAGGGGACTGGCAGGGGTGTGATAAGGGAATGTGACAAGGGTGGCGAAGATGTGGGCCACTTAGGCATTGTGAGGGGTGTGTCCAGTGGGGCACAGTAACTCGGGATAAGGAAAAGGCTGTGGCACTGCAGTAAGGGCTCAGCTGAAGTGAGGTGTTTTCATGGTGCTAGCTGTGTGGTGTGTGGCTAGTCCAGCAGTAATTGGCAGCCTAGAAGGAGGAGTGGAGGAGGCAGGAGGCCATCTTCATGCAGGACTGGGTGTGGATCGACCAGGTGAGTGAGATGTGCAGAAGTATGGAGTACAGGGCGTATTAGTGAGCGTGTCACTGGAGCGACGGCCGGTGCACTCCTTACTGAGGAATGCAGCAGAGGCTGCCAGCCTGGAGAAGGCACATGGTCATGGGGTTGGAAACCTTCACAGTTGTTTTTTTTTTTTTTTTTCTTCACAGTTTTAATGGAAATAGACGTGTGTGTTGTGTAGAACTTGACATTGTGTTTAGGGAGTTGTATTTCGGGGTTTCCATTGTTAAGAGTGGTAGAATTCTAGGTGCCAACAAGATCATGGTAAGGGCAAGTGTTGGAGGTGGGGGGCCGGATGGGGTTGGGTGATGGCTTTCCTGGTGGGGATTTGATATGAGTAGAAAGGATGTGTGCTTCTAGGGGTGATAGGGGCTTAAAGTCAAGTTTTGTATTTTTCAGGAGGGTTAAGGGTGGTCTTACTTGGAGGAAAGGAACTGTGGAGTGGATTGCCTTTTCAGAGGCCTTGACTGGATTGCATGGTGAGTAGTGAGGGCACGATGTAGGGTGGATGCAGAGCCACAGGACAGAGAGAGCTGTTGCTGAGATAAAAGAAGAAACTTGGGGTGCTGCCTGAAGTTCTTTTTAGGAATTATCAAGAACAGAAGAACTTGTAAGAGAGCTTCCCTGGATTAATGTCTGTTCTCTGCAGGGCTATCCTTGGGCCCAACCATAGGCCAAGACTTGTGCATGTAGGGGGGAATATGGCTGGTGGAGGAGAAATGGTACCTTTCCCAGGGAACCCCCAGGTTGATGGATGCTTACATTGACGTCTGAAGGTGATGGTCGACTCTCATATTCTCCGACTCTTAGGAGATAGAAACAGGTTATAGAGGAATGGAAATGTGATGCAAGTGTGTGCTAAGTTGCTTCAGTTCTGTCCGTCTCCTTGCAACCCTGTGGACTGTAGCCAGTCAGGCTCCTCTGTCCATAGGCTTCTCCAGGCAAGAATACTGGAGTGGGCTGCCACTTCCTCCTCACAGGGGATCTACCTGATCCAGGGATTGAACTTACATTTCCTGCATTGGCAAATAGGTTCTTTACCACAGGTGCCACCTGGGAAGCCTGGTGATGCTAGTAGGTGGGTTTTCATTTTAAAAACTAGAGATACCTGTTTTGCTTGATGCACGTTAGTTACTTATGTGCATGTTTAGTCGTTTAGTCGTGTCCGACTCTTTGCAACCCCGTGGGTTGTAGCCAGCCAGGCTCCTCTGTCCATGGGATTCTGAAGGCAAGAATATTGGAGTGGGTTGCCATTCCCTTCTCCAGGGGATCTTCCCAACCCAGGAATTGAACCAGGGTCTACTACATTGCAGGTGGATACTTTCCTGCCTGAGCCACCAGGGAAGCCCCCCTAGTTACTAATAGCTCGACCTCATTCTCTTTAACATTGAATTTCACTGTGTACAAATTCCAAGTTAAACCCTGTTGATGGCCATTGGGATGTCTTCTGTTCTTCACTGTTGCCAAAAATGTTGTGGTTAATGGCCTTGTACACAGAGTCCTACACACTTTCAGAACTATTTCAGTTTGTTTTTTCCATTTAGAGATTTGTTTCTTCAGTGCTGTGTCATGGCAGTGAACTCTGCTTGGAGTCCACTCTCTCAGTTTGGAAATGTGATTTCCAGTGTGTGCTCTCTTTGTTTACCACAGTCCTGTGGTAACAACGTGGGTTGCATGGAGGCTGTTACACTGGGGTCTCACATGTACTCTGTACCAGGTGTACAAAAGCCTTGTGAGTTTTTTGATGCCTTTGATGAAGATGCCAGGAAACAGGGAAAGCTCTGGGATTGTACAGGGTTTTACATAACAGCTGAAGCAGCTGTTGTACCCTAGGCATCTGGGATGTAACCTCATTCCTCCCCTGCTTTTTTCCGGCGTTCTTCGAACATTCCCTGTGTAGGCTCTGAGCCAGAAGGATGCTGGTGAGGTCCCAGGCGGTTCCTCTTCCTTGAGGCTGGGGATAGGACACCTGTGCCTTCCCCCATCTAGCCCTAACTCTAGTCCTTCCTCTAAACTCCCCACGCAAGTCGACACAGCGCCCTTGCCCAGATCCCTGTCTGCAAACCAGACATTCCAGCTGCTGATCTGCAAAGCTGCCCGTTTCACAGATACCCCAAAGGAATGTGGGTTTGAATTGAGATCACTTTCTTGGCCAGCTTTGGAGCCTGGGAGAAAAGAAGCTGCTTTTGGAAAAAGCTTTAGCAGGGGTTTGTTACTTGCAAGGCTGGTTAACAGTCGGGCTGAGCTTGGAGGTTATATTCCCCATAGGAGGACTCAAGCTGGGAGAAATAGCCCCATTCTCTTGTGTGTGTCTGTGGTTTTAACTGTTCCCCCTCCCCCGCCACCCCCATCCCTGCAGAGTGCATCTCTCTGACTGACTGGCCAGGGCCTGGGAGGGAGCTGGTGGCGTTCCTGCCAGCAGCTGTGACTGGATGGTGCGGTTGCCTTTTATTTACTGCCACCCACTCTCTTACTCCCCACTGCCTGAGAGAGAAAGAAACACTGTCTTTCAGTTTTGTGATGCTGTCCCAGTAGTTCATGATTGGATGTATAAGAGTCAAGAGAAAAAGCTGGGGTGGAGGCAGGAGAGGGGCATGAGGTGGAGTTTGTTGGACGATCTGGTTTCCTTTCTCTTAATTGTAGGGAGGGTACTTAGAGAGTGAGTCTCTTGCTTTGTGTTCACACATACCCTCACTCCTTAGCCTTCTCTGACTTGTAACACCAGGGAGGGTGAAGGGTAGGAGTTCCATATGCCCTGTAGCCATGAACTTGTCTTTCATGGATATGAGTTCTTAGTATGGTACTCATAAAAGGCCCCTGGAATTGTCTGCAAAATTGTGTGTTCACGTGTTTCTTGAGACAGGGTTCATGGCTTTTACCAGATTCTCAGAGAGGTCTCTTACTCCTGAGAGGAAAGAACCTCTGCTTTGGGGTTTGAACCTTGGACTGCCAGTAGGAAAAGCAGTAGTGGACATTCACTGGGCTCCAACTACACACAAGGCATGGCTGAGCGCCTGACATGCATTGTTTCAGTTGAGCTCCCAGACCTTGTGAAGGAGAGTATTATGATCGTTATTTTTGTAACAATGAGGATGCGGAGGCACCAGGTTTTCAAGTAGCAATAATCACACCTTGGATAAAGCTCGTTGGCTATGATACCACCACTGTGCAAAGCCAGAAGCACCAGGTATAGCACATTGGTTCCAGAATGATGCAGTTTGCCAGAGCTGGGACTTAATACAGATAGTCCGATTCTAGAACTCTTAGCCAGTGTTGGTAGGACCTCCATACCAAGCCAGAGAGCACCACAATGACTCTGGGATGCAGCCGGCTTTAAAGTTCCTTTCCTTCATTACTACAGTGCCTGAATTCTAGTACACGCTTCCATTGGCCCCGATTAGCACTTTTACCTACTGAGTTTCCACATCCCTGGAGGGATCAGGGAAGAAGATTGCCTTTGGGAAGTCGTATCTGTTTAATTTTGAATCTTGGTTCTGTGATTCAGTTGTCTTCAGTGAGACCCCTGAAGCAGAAACCCGTGGCCTTACCTCAAGGTTGCTGCTAAGTCGTTTCAGTCGTGTCCGACTCTATGTGACCCCATAGATGGAAGCCCACCAGGCTCCCCCGTCCCTGGGATTCTCCAGGCAAGAGTACTGGAGTGGGTTGCCATTTCCTTCTCCGATGCATGAAAGTGAAAAGTGAAAGTGAAGTCACTCATTCGTGTCCGACTCTTAGCGACCTCATGGACTGCAGCCTACCAGGCTCTGCCATCCATGGGATTTTCCAGGCAAGAGTACTGGAGTGGGGTGCCATTGCCTTCTCCTACTTCAAGGTTACGTGAGCATAAAATAAGATGACCATGTACCTGAAAGAGCTTTGAAAGCCACGAGCACCATGGGATTATGTATCAGGATAGTGACATCTGTATTTTCCTGCAGAATGCAGGCACTTCAGGCCTCAGAGGGACAGCACCCTCTTGGTCCAAAGGGTATGAGACCTGGGACTGTTTATCGAAGCTGCCTGTGGTCAAAAGTACGTTCTGGACAGAAGAGGTGGTGATGTAACTGGGCTGTGTGTGTGTGTGTGTATTGAAAAATCCCTCTTTACTCTTTCCTCATTTTGGGTTTGTCCTTTGAGTCAAGTCAAATATTTATCGAGTATTTCTGAGTACAAAAGTAGTGTATGAGAGACTTGTGAGGGATACGGAGGTAGAGCCCCTTTCATTATGAAGCATGCAGTGTTATCGGAGAGCAAGGACGGCCTGAGTGTATATGAAGGGAGACGTGTGGTAAGTTCAAGTGCAGGCCACAGGTGGGGCGTCCTGGAGGGTTTCAGGAGAGAGGGAGAACTCCAGGTTGGAAGAATGGAAGCAGGTAGATCAGGCTGAGGGATTTGGACACTTTGGTTCATGGAGCTGGGGATGGTGGTGTTGGGTTGGGGATGAACCAAACAGACTAGGGGTCTGATCGCAAGATCTGGGAAGGCCTGGAGTTACTGGGAGCTTCTCCCTTACATGTGGGAGCTGGATCTTTTGGTGAATGTCCAGGATGGGTCAGAAAGGGGAGCTTGATGCCAGTCAGATTCTTTGGTTTTTGTTTCTGCAGTCCAAATGAAAATTAAATGTGTTATTGACAGTAATTTTCGAACAGTTGGGCTGGGCTGGGGAGACCACACACCTGGTTTTCCCTGTTGGACTTTGTGCCTGGGGTTTGGATCAGAGTAATGGAAAGATCGTGTGTTGTTCTTCATTTCTTTAGCCCCTCGTTCCACATGCACAGCCAGCCCCTAACCATACATCGGACATTGGAAGTGCTTAGTACATACTTACTTTTTATTTGGTTGGTTGATTTGGGGAGAACCAGTCTGTAATAAAGTTTAATTTGAGGCAGTAGTTTCCAGTTCCTCAAGCAGCACTCTTTTAATTTGAGTTGATTTGAGTTGCCAATATCTTTCCTTTCCTTTCTGAGGCTGTCCTGTTGTAAAAGTGCTAATTATCACTAATTGGACCATTAGGTAGCAGTTGTAAGGAGCCTGTATCAGCCATAAATAGCATTGTCGGCACTTACATAATCGAAAATAGGCGTGAGTTAAAAACCTGTTTAGACCTATATAGACAGCCCCACTATGTTCTTTTACTAATGTTTTTTCTGCTTCTTTTGTCAGCATACCATGGGGTGGATTGGGTCACCCAGAGGCCCAGGTCAGTCCCAGTGGGGTGTCTGTCCTGGTCTTAGGTTTCTAAGAGAAAGACTTAATGGTAACAGCAATGGGGATGTTCAGAGAATACTTCAAAGGGAGTCTGGCGCATGCCATACAGGGGGGCAATTGCCTTTACTTGTTCCAAAATTGAGGTGAACCATTTCTAGCGGGGAGGGAATGGGTAGGCAATCTAGAGCAGGGTTGGCAGCTGCTTTTATTTTATACTTTCCAAGTGTCTATATTGTTTGGGTGTTTTTCATCCAGGACTTTTTATAACAATACAAAAATTATATAATAATAAAAATAATAATGTAAAAATTGAGTTATGATACTACAAAGTTTAGTAATTAAATACAGGTGGAGAATAGAAAGAAATTAGAAACATCATTTTGTTATGGCAGTACCACAAATATTTGCTAGCTTTGTGACTGACTTTTCTCCGCTGTGGAGTCCAAGCAGAATGACACCCTTAACTCCAAGTTGCAGGTATTCGGTACGTGTATCACCTCAGATGGCAAACCGGATTGTGGATTCTGCAAGGAGCATCCTCAACAAGTTTATACCTGATATCTATATTTACACAGACCACATGAAAGGCATCAACTCTGGGAAGTAAGTGTCTGTGCATTTTGGAAGCCTAATTCTGCCGCCTCTCTAAGCATTTTTCATACTCCTGGTCTCTGATTGAAGCTTAAGCTGCCAGCTCTGAGGTTGGGCAGCCAGAGGAAGAATGATTCGCCTTTTTTTTCCTTCTGACTTACTGCCATTGTCACCACCAAGTATATTCTGAGCATCTATCACATGGAAAGCATCGCCGTGCCCAGTGCTGGGTGATGAGGGTTTGAGATATCAGCCTCGGGGAATTAAAACCCAGCTATTAATAAAAGTGCCTCCAGCTTTAAATCCCATCTGCACTCTGTTCCCACTAAAAAGTAAAGTAAACAAAGTTCTCCCACCCTGAGTAAATAACAATTTAGGGAAAAAAATCCTTTGTTGGTCTAAGTGCCAGTCGGTGTGTCTCTCCATCAAGGGGAACAACACCCTTAGAGCCAGAGAAACTTGTTATTGCAGATTTTAATTTGGTTTAGTTAGAGCCTTTGTGGAAAACCTCACGTTAGAACATAAAAAGTTAATAATGATGATTTATGTAATGAAAATATCTGTTTTAGGCTTTTGTTATATATTTAGAAACCACTAATTTTTTATTATGAAAATGTTAAGCGTACAGAAAAGTTGGAAGGATAATACAGTGTACACTTGTATATTTTTCTTACTTGTAAGTAGAGATTATTTTGCCAAATTTGCTTTCCTTGTATGTGAGTTTTCTCTGTTTTTGCTGAGCCATTTTAGTGTGAATGACAGTATCTTTACACTCTGGACCTGAACTTTTCAGGTTGTGTCTTACAAAAGTAAGAACATTAGACACTGACAATTGTGAGATAAGAAATCAGTTTTTTTCCTAAGTTGTACCACAGCTCATCCTTTCATAGTCCTTTCTCTGAGTTTCTTTAACCTCAGCAAAAGAAGGAAAGAGAGGGGAAAGAAGGGGGCGAGTGTGTTATGGGATCTCTGACCTTCATGAGGCCTAAGGAAAAGATAAAGGAGATTTCACAAATGCAGTGGTGGCTCTTTGTCCAGAGCAACAGAGGAGGTGGTGTCAGAGCTTAGAGTTGGGACAGGATTTGTGTGCAAAGCTGGCCTTTTCCCTGGGAATTGGAAAGGTCAGTGATGGTCCCAAACTTTTGGTGTATTGCTCAAATACCACTGGTGGTGTCCTCATTCCTAACATGTGAGTGATAACGCCTACATCCCTAGGTTACTGTTACTGTAAAGATGAAAAGATCCCATATGTAAGCCCCTAATGCAATGCCGGGCACATAGTAGGTGCTGCAGAAATGGTAGCTGCTAATGCCGTTCTTGCCTTTTTCCTCCCTTCTTGGCTGCAGGTCTGGGATTATGTGTCAGCTGTTTTTGGGGAGAGGGAATTACAAGGGATGGGGGAGGATAGGTGGTGCCAGCAGCTGTCTGAGTGGCCTGATCTCTGTCGTGCCTTGTCATCTGGCTTCTCGCTCTACAAAGAAGCAGAGCAGACCAAAAGGCTGTGCTCCCAGCTAGAATGTGGCTTTTCATAATGCCATCATTGACCAGCTGACCCTAGTGCTGCTCAAGGCCCATACTTGCGAATAATGAGTAGGAAGCTCACATGTGTATGGAGATGTAGGCATAATGTAGCCTTGTTTTATAGGTAAAATTTACCTATAAAACCAATGCACGATGTTAAATTTGCATTCTGCTTTCTAAATAACAAGTTACGGTTGACAAACAGTGATCTTCCTTCTCCCTTATGAAATTACAGTCACGAGTAGCTATTTTCCTTTTCTAATTCAGTGACGTGTCCTCGTAAGTTAAGCTTGCTGAACTCTGGGAGTGAGTCCTGTGTGGCCACGCCCTGGGACTTTGGGAGCCAGCAGTTCTTGGGGACCTGTGTCAGTTGTTTATCCAGTGCACATTTGTCCAGCATGGTCCCATTTTGATTCCCAAAGTCATGACTTTTTTGAAAAATCTAACCATTTATCAATGAGAAAGCTTTGGAGCCCGTTATCTATAAACTGTACTAATGCCATCTTCAGTGAGGTCACTTGGTGATCAGCTGCTTTGTCAGCATAACTTGAAATAGGCCTGATAATATACATAGCCCAAATTGGGGGGTGGGGGATGTCGGCATAACGTGCATAGAGCATAATATGTTATCGTGTTTTCTCTGTAAAACAAATACGATATCAACAGTCTTGATTAAATGTGAAGTTCATTGTAATAAGTACACAATACCTCAAAAATTTCACATGGATGGAAAAGTTTGGAAGTGCTTAGGAACTGCAAGTTAAGTGGGTTTGAGCAGTGATGATGGCTTGTCTCCTGGCCCTTCCTCCCTCCGTTTTCTCTTTGTCATTTTGTGCCACTACCTCTGCTGATGAGTTGGGTGCCCCCTTCCCTTCTCCTGGTCAAGTGAGTCATAGGCAACTTGAGATTGTGCTTTAAATGTCCCATGATGATGCTGGGAAGTACAGTGTTAGATTGTTGAGTGTGACTCAGAGTGCCCTGGAACCTGTGTTCTCACTGCTCCCTGTCCCCTTGGCAGGTGTTATTAACCTTTGGCTGTATAGACGATCAATTTTTTTTTTTTTTAAAGAAATTAAGGACCAACCAGTATAGTTAGCCCCTGTCGTGAGCTCATATAGTACATTATTAATTTTACATGTAGTTTTTCTGAAACAAATATTTTGGCTAGTTTTGTGCTAGATGCATAGAAGGTGCTTCATGAACATGTATGTTGAATTGTGTTAAAGGAGGCAGGGCTGTATCATGCTTGCATGTGGAGTGTACTGCTGGGAGCTGGATATAGCTAACCCTGGAACAACGCTTGGATTAGGAGTGCTGAACTTCCCTGTACTCGAAACCAGCGGTCAGCTCTCCATCTTTGGTTCCTCTGTATCCGGGGTTCGTATTTAGTGAAAAAAGGTCTGTGTCACTGGACCTGAGCAGTTCAAACCTGTGTTATTTAAGGGTCAGTTATATTTGTTTGAAAGGCACTGAGCAAGGTAGACATGAGGTGTCACGTCTAGAAGTTTTGTGGGGAGATGCTTGTGTTTATTATTGTCAGCTGATTTTGTTTTACATCAAACTGGTTGTCACTAAGCCTCATGAGGGCAGGGGCCCGTGTGTGCCCCAGTTCCTGGGTATGTGGAAACTTTCTCCTAAATGTTTTTTGTGTGCATGAGTGCACGAGGCATTTGTGGTCCTGGACTGGTAAGGGTGTTAGGTTCTGGCTGCTGGTGGTCAAAACACCTGGGCGAGAACATGATACTTACTGGCTTCTGGATTCTATTCATTGAATTCTGAGTTAGCGATGTCCCGTGGGGACAAAAGCATAAAGGTGTACCTTCTCTAGGCCCGTTCTCCTTGGGTGGTCTTTGCCATCACGGGGCAACAACTTGCTGTGTCTCAAGAAGAGCTATAATCAGGTGGTCTCCAGGCTGCTTACATTTCTGGGGTGGTTGAGTGAGGGCCAAGGAAGTGGAGAACTTGTGTGGTCTTTGGCTTCTGGAAGACCATGTTTGAAATGCATATCAATCTTCTTTCTGGCTGTGTGGACTTGATGCTCGTTGCTGGATTTGTCCATTTCCTCAGTTGTAAGGTGGGATGGTAATATTTACTCTGCAGAGTCATGTCAAGCCCCTAGCTCAGAAACTGGCTGAGAGTAGAACTCAATATCTGGTAGCTGTTAGGGTGGCTGTACATGTGGAGTGTTACAAACTCTCACAGTGTACGGTGTGGGCGAAGGGAGGGCTGAAAGGCAAAGCAGTGCAGATTCTCATCACCTTTGGTTTTGCCATGTTGTGCCCTCACTGAGTCATGTGTATTTCCAGTGTGAGCTGGTAGGATCTCTAGTAAGGCCTGATATAACCAGACAGAGTGCCATCAAAAGGATGTTTGTCTTCTCTTTTGACTGGTGAATGCAAACCCTGCTTCATACACTACTCAGTGTCTGTGCCTTTGAACCTCCAGGTCTCCGGGCTTTGGGCTGTCCCTGGTTGCTGAGACCACCAATGGCACTTTTCTCAGTGCTGAGCTGGCTTCCAACCCCCAGGGCCAGGGCGCAGCGATGCTGCCCGAAGACCTTGGCAGGAACTGTGCCAGGCTGCTGCTTGAAGAGATCTACCGGGTATGTCCTCAACTTCTGCAGGTCTGGGAGAGGAGCACCTGGAAGCAGTTCCCATGTATCTTCATTAGCAACTTTCTTTCTCTTTGAAGGGCTTCAGTCAAGGAGTTAACCTCTTCCTACCCTTTAGACAGTTCAGCATTAACTAGCTTAGTGGGTTAGCTAACTAGTCAGTGAGCAGAGACTCAGCCCCATTGGTTTGATACAAACAGCAGGTAAGTTTTAACGATTGGGAGGGCAGAGAACTAGAACAGAGTCATGCATGAGGGAGGAGATGAAAAATGAAGCAAGTTAGGCAGTGACTGGCCAACTGAAGGGCACGCACTGCCCTCCCCAGAGCAGGGACCTTCTCTCAGCCCCCCAGTCGTTGCCATGGCATGGGTGAGGGCTCGTTCTTCTCAGATTTTTCAAGAAAAACTGGAAAGCTGGATTTGTATGTGACAGTTAATTCAGATAAAAAACAGTGTAGTAGGGTCAACTTTGCACAGCGTTCGGGAGCATTGACGACTGTCTAAGGAAGGCAGGCCTGTGTCAGAGCACAGTAGGGGCTTGGGAAGATGAGACAAAGAAAAAGTGACGACAGGATGCTGAAGACAAGCCTGTACCACCGGTCATTTTGCTTAGACATTCATCTGCGCTCCTGTCTCTTTCCAGTGGACCTGGGGGAAGTGGATGTATCTCATTACGGAACAGCCCAGTGGGAGCCCACAGGCACAGTTGGAATGTGGGTTTTAAATCTCCATAAATGGCAGATTATAAGCCTCAGGGTGAAAGCACAGTCTACCAGTCCCCAAGACATGCAATCTGGATTAGGTTATTATTTTTTTTCTTTACTCTAGTTAAATTCTACTTTAAACCATTTAATTGTGGCTGGACTGCATTTTTTTTGTTTGTTTTAAATCATTAAGAAAACTTCTTTTGTGTGGGTCTGTGATCTTTAATTGCTAAAAAGGATGAAGATGCTTCTTGTTTTTATAATAATTCTTTGTAAGTCTGTGATGTGACATGGTTTAAATAAGGAATAAAAATCCATCTCCTTTGGTACCATTTATTTTTACTAAAGTTTTAATCCTCTGATCTAATTCCTCTTGTTCCATTTATGTCTCATCAGTTACCAAGCCCTCTTGATTTCATTCCAGACTTTCTGGAACTACCCTAGCCTATCCATCTCTCTGGCACCATCTACTACCCTCTTCCCTTCCACACCAACCTCCTCTGATTAGATGTACTGGCTTTCCCTTCTTGCAGAGAGCAAATCCTTTCCACATTCTCTCCAACATCGTCTTCAGTCTAAATCTCCCCCTAAACAGTGATCTGATCTTGTTACTCCTGTGCTCAGAGATCTTCACCACCTTCTCACTTTCCCAGGATAAAATCAAAACCCTTGACCCAGTGAGAAAAGCCCTGCCTCAGCCTCCCTGCTCCGCCTTGTCCCTGCAGTTTCGTATAGTTCTCCTCAGAGGGCACTCAGTCACTTTCAGGCTGGCCTCCTGGCTGTTCCTCACTGGCCCTGGGTCATATTTTCCCCCATCCTCCTGTTCTTCTTCCCTCTCCAAATCCTGCTCATCACTCCAGGGCCAGCTCAAATCCCCACCTCCACAAAGCCTCTCTCTGATGCTGGGCGAGTGACTACCCCTACCCCATCACCTTGGCAGTCCTGGTGCCCTCAACAGCATAGCTTCATCTTCACCTTGAACTCTTACTGGTTCCTGCTCATATCTCATCTTTATAGTGAGATTGAAGCTACTTGGCACAAGGATTGTATCTTCTGCTTTTGGAGTGGCCCCACCACTCCCTCCATGGTGTCCTGTACACAGACCCTAATATATTTATTGCAGTGAAGTGTTGGTTCAGCACGTAATAAAAATCAGTTGAGGAACTTCCCTAGTAGCCTAGTGGATAAGAATCTGCCTGCCAATGCAGGGGACACGGGTTCGATCCCTGGTCCAGGAAGAACCCACATGCCTCAGAATAACTAAGCCCATGTGCCACAACTACTGAGCCTGTGCTC